>NW_026962522.1:0-41644 GCF_032445375.1 Bacillus rossius redtenbacheri | reverse complement strand
ATTCACGGCAAATTTCACCTATAGATCTAAGGCTCCCCACCTTACCTTCGTTAATAGATCAAACCAAAGATCTGCGACTGGAATCCGCGCCGAACATCATAAGAGCCCTCATATCTAATTGGCCGACAAAGTTCGTCATTATAAACGCCCCATACTTAACCGATTGTGCACGTAGTCGGAATTGGATGAATATTTTGCAGTTGGTTTACACCACTTGTTCCGGATACTAAATGAAGATTGGCGCGAACGATATAGTTGATGTGGGAATACCAACCACCGCTTGGCGATATGAATATATCGATGATGCGCCTTGCTATACCATTCGAGATCCCACTTACGCCAACGTATTCTGGGTCAGGCTATGGGCCACTACTTTGGGTAAATGCTTTCGAACGCAGTCGATAATAACACAAATGAAAACTTTAGATTTGACTCGCCCAGTCCTTATTTTTCCCAATACACAAACCTTAACAATGGGTCCCGCTGAGGAAAGCTTAGTATATTATGCCCGATCGGTGCCGCAGCCAGCCCTTCCTTGGACTATAAACCTCACAATTGAACAGATAAAAAGTGGTGGAATAGCTATTTTGATAATTGTTTGGATCGTATCGATTTTGACGACGCTTCTATCTTCTCGACTGCGAAACAAGAAATGAATTTTTTTATGATGTACAAACGCAAATTCTTGAAATTGCGATTGTGCACGGTGCACGAACGCAAATTCACGAATTTGCGATTGTGCACGGTACACGAACGCAAATTCATGAATTTGCGATTCTACATGATGTACGAACGCAAATTCACGAATTTGCGATTGTGCACGGTACACGAACGCAAATTCATGAATTTGCGATTCTACATGATGTACGAACGCAAATTCACGAATTTGCGATTGTGCACGGTACACGAACGCAAATTCATGAATTTGCGATTCTACATGATGTACGAACGCAAATTCACGAATTTGCGATTGTGCACGGTACACGAACGCAAATTCATGAATTTGCGATTCTACATGATGTACGAACGCAAATTCACGAATTTGAGATTGTGCACGTCAAAAAAATAGCCATTTGTGCTACATATGAACACTAAAATCACGAATTGATCGTGAATTTCATCACCCTTCGGCAATAACCGCTATATGATCATCCTGGTAGTCAGAACATTTCAAGGGTGTTAAAAATGGAAATAGACCATTTACAAGGAAGCCCAGCAACGCAAATGCTAATCCAAATAGAGACCAGAAGAATCCAAATGAGTAGTAGTCCATTCTAACATAAAAAAAAATTAGAGTACGCGTCTACTTACTCCGATTGTCTCAGTTTTTTATACGGTACTATTGACTCACGAACTTCTCCCAATTTCCGTTTTCCGCCCAGAGGAAGTAATTTTGCCGTTAGCGCGGCGTTGACTATTTCATCGAGTGCATGTAGTCCTCTAAATCCAGAAGAAACCAACTGAGAATCATCTAAACCTACGGAAACTGAGGTAACGAATTCGTTGACGGTTCTCAATGCCCGCATGAGCTTCGAATCGTTGCAGAGTAGTGGCGACGACAGTGGTCGCGTGCTAACCATGGACAGTGGATCTGGCAAATCCCGAAGCATCGAAAGCGAGTATTGTGAAACGACAGTAGCAGTGGTATTTATTATATTTTCTCGTGCCAATTTACTTTTTTCGTCAACATCTACTATTACCGCATTGTTGAATATAACCAAGCTTTCGCACTTTTCCTTGAAAGCTTGATTATCCCAAACTATCATCTTTTCAATATCGTCCCGCTGTGCAGGTGATTTATCAACCTCAGCGGACAATTTCTTCACTATGCCAAATATGTGAAAAGGTGGGGAATGAGATTTTTTGGGATTATAATAGGCGATCAAATACCCTTTATCTTCGACAGCATATTTTACTTCTACACGTTCACCGGCTGCATAATCATCCAAATAGTTTTCTTTAATCTCGTTCAGTATATCCAGACGGTATTTTTTTGTCGTCTTCAAATTTGATGGCGTCCACTTGGATTGGTTTCTTCAGATTGCTCGCTATCGTGGTCAGCAATAATCTCTGTAGACCGACCGGAGTTTGCATATTGTGGACAAAGGATCTCGTTTCAACACGGCCACCTTATCCCTGGTAAAAAGGGTCTCGCCTACGCAGACGAAGCGTTTGGTGGAGGTGGCTTTGGTGACCACATGATTGACCATGAAGCTGGAAAACTCGTCCAGGCTCCTCAAAACAACCATTTGTCTAGAATTTGACGGAGGCGCGTTGATGAGGTCGGTCGTATCCGAATTTGGAGTTGCACACACCAGCTTACCTCTTGGTTTCAAAACCGTTTGTAATTGCTCCAAGCGAAGTCTATACGCTTGTAGATGTACCATTTTCCCTTCCAACATCAGAATATCCGATGCCAATATACGTGTGGTGCCGGGAAATATCTCGATTACGGTCGGCTTTTGGGGAAATGCAGATTCAAATATTTCCGTAATACGACGTTCGATCTTGGGTGCAGAGATACTTTTATGATCTTTGTCGTAGATTTTGTACAGCGCTCCATCAGTAAATGCTACTAAATAGCGCGGCCCGAAACACCTCAATACTTTGCAGTTCGTTTTATGGGCGGCATCTGACTCCGTGATCGCCACCGTACGCGGAACTTTGAGTTCCTTGGTGACGAATTCGTCAATAACTATATGATTCGCCATTTTTTTCTACACAAACGGATTCGTTACTCCGATCGTAAGGGAAAGGCGCAAATGAGTAGATTAAGTGTTAAGATCGATTTTCGCCAACATTCTCACGTTACGACACCCAAAGGCCAGCACAATCCGAATACATACAATTAACATCTATTTAATGGATATACCAATTGGTGCATCTAGGTCGCTCGTTAAAGTAATCACATCGCACCAAAGATTCCTGGCGAGACACAAAATATATCCAGACCGCGATAGCGTTCAGGTGGTCGTGCAAAAACTAAAAAATTCAGTTTTGAAAGGCGGCAGAGCACCTTCTCCAAATTACTTATCCAGCGTGCTGCAAACATTGAAACGTCTTTATCCCGACAAATTTGCGCAGGTACGGCTCAAGCAGATCACAGATGCGCCCGCCAACCGGCAGTTCCAGATCCCCGGTAAATATGCCGCCCAGCTGTCCGCTTTGGTACAATATAGCGTGGGAGTAGATCTCAAGTCGGGATTGTTACAACATCCCAACCGTGCCCTATACGATATCATGATCGCTATATTAGTTATCGTAGCAACGGCCATCACGTTAAGGCGGTTGGAATTTTTGAGGGTGGACGCGATTTCCGAATCGGAAAACAGCCGTAGTATTAGAATGGAGAAGGGACCCGCCTGTCCCGGTTATCGAGGCGTTTTGGCCTCGAATACGATCGCGAGTTTTACTATTAATCAACGCGCGAAACGAATTACCAAACTCTGAGTTTTTCGATAAAGCTGCTGTAATAACCTGTTCTTCGGATGCGCTCAACAAATCTCTGAGATTGTTGTACGCGTTGGTTAATGGCGAAGCGGCACCATTTCAATTCGGATTAAATAGATTTGTTCAATTCAAGGCGCGGGATGTATTAATGCGAAACGTAGTTGTGTCAGCGGAAGGGGGTGTTGACGCGAGAGGTCTTTCGGAGGAGGTAACAGACGCCATGGATGTTTCTCAGCGTGAACTATACGAAGAATTGGATTTTGCGTGGTCACCAGAACGGTACAACACATCTTAAAAGATGGAACGCGTAGAAGAGGAGACTACAATATTTTTCCAACCAAAAGACGACGGTGCGCGAGCCAGACTCCTATCGGCATTGACGAGTCATTTGCGGAGATTAGTTTGGCGTGGAGACGGCTACGTGATAAGGAAGACGATAAGAGGACACGATGACGAATGGGAGGCTAAAGAATTGTTGTCAAAAGAAAGACTTTGTCACGAACCCAAGGTTACCTTCAAAACGAGCATAGAAGCTTCGGAAAAAAGCGATAGGTTTGCTCGACTCAAAAAACAACTGATATTATCTTCTGCACCAGATGAAGTGCACGTGTTAGACTACGTAGAATATCAAAAAGGAACGCGTCTTTGCCGTCGTCAGGTATATAAGCGGGGAGATGTGATCGAAAGCTTCGAGTTGGAGGTAGAAGGCAAGCGTATCTCACCGGAGCGTGTTAAGAATCTTTCCGCAACACTAGGAGACGGACACCTGCAGGACATCTTTGAGCCAAGATGAATCTTCAGATAAAAAAACCTTTCTACGGCGAACCTCTATTCTTGAACGCCACATACTGTGTTACTCACCACCACGAATAGAGGTATACCAGAAATTGAGCAGTCTGCGGCCAGGGATGTGTTATCGGTGGCGGGATCCGATTTTAATAACGTATTTTTATGCAGACAACATGGCTTGTCGGCAACATGTAAATGTGTGGAGTGCACCCCGTTTGTTCGCAGTGGCTTGGTGTGGATACTTCATACATCACATTTCGCACTATTGATGCCGCCGCCATTGTTTTATACGAAACGAAATTTGAATGTTGCTCGTGCTCTGGTTGTGCAAAACAGTAGTGCTGAGGAAGAGGAGCGGCGATACAAGATGTTTCGCGAAGATCAGTTCTCGGGTGGATATTTGAAAAATATACTCACGAGCAAGACGTCAATGATTAGAAATAAATTGTTGGGCTTTCTGGTTCCTGGAGCTAGATTGACGCTAACTATAGAGTCCTCTTTGTCGCCACATTACGTGAAGCTACCCAAGTGTGTGTTCAGAAACGTCGACATGCTATGTCCGATCATTCTGATCAATCGAGCACCAAGCATCACAAACACCTGCGTTTATGCCTGTGAGGCATTGTATCACGAAGATCCATCCGATCACACCATTCATGTCAATCCCTTCGTAATAGATGGCCTTCATGCCGATCAAGACGGAGATGAACTGACCATTTTCTATCTCAAAGGTCGCGGACCACCCGGTTATGATGCTCTGATGGCTATAGAGGAACTTAGGAGACTGACGTGGAAATATGGAATAAGACACGACACGTTGGGCCGCTCCAGATACTCTTTTTCCCAATTCCACAAGCATCTTTTGTGTCGTCACGACGAAGAATTTCGAGACAACAGCCCGATCTGGGCGTCTTTGCGCGGGTCGATAAAACAGCGGGCAACCAGTTTCTTCGAACTTGCATCGACCGTATGCCGCGAAGAGGGTGACGATTTCATCTCGTTGGTGTGTAAAAAATCCGCATGTAATGCCGACCTCTCTGTTCCCCTCGAGGATTTGGAAACGTCGGAAGGTGGGGTTTTACGGGAAATTGTTGAATCGGGAGCAAAGGGGACGATTCAGCATATAGACCTGATGCGCAGCATGCTGAAGCCCAAGACCCGTTCGGATGGAGTTCTCGTTCCCGACTTTGAGGAACTAACCGCAGCATTCAATAGTCTCGTCGGCGGAGGGCAAAGGATGGCCCGGATGGGTATGTCGCAGTTCAACTTGTTACAAGCGCTTGCTCCTGTCAACTATCATCGTGGAACCATAAGATCCGGAGCAACCACACTAATGCGAGGGTGTGAAGCGTCTGGATTTATATGTGCAGTAAAATTTAACCTAACCGCAGCAGAATTTGTATTAGAGAGAATGGGTTTATGTCCTTTTGAATAAAGTGAATTTTTGAAATGTATTTAAATAAAGAGCTAGCTACCACAATGTCTTCTTATTCCGACACTTACTCGTCCTACCTGCTGGACAGAAAGACCCTAACGTTGAAAAAACCGGAGACCATTGCGGGCGATGTGCGCACCAAGGTGCCGTCAGCGTTGCGTGTACCGCTCTATTTGGGTGTGCGGATTGATTCGGCACGATCGTCACGTCAATCGATGACTTCGCTAAATAATTCAGCTACAACATCAGAATCGCGTGCATAAACACCATTTCCATTTGGGGTTTAATGCGTGCTTATAGATTATAGAGCTACGAGAAAATGAAATCGCTGGCTTTAACTACCGAGCAGTCATCATTATTGAAATATTTAACCAATTGCATAGACAAAAATAGAACTCGTGGGTGCGGAGCTTTAGTTGTTTTGGATGCACCGCCAGGTACGGGAAAAACCACTCTAATGTCTACCCTTTGTTCTTTGCAGCCCAACGCCACGGTTATAGCCTGTCAACGGTCGAATCTGATACCGTACAGACCGTTCGCCAAGACCCTATCTATATGCCAATTTCTTTTACGTTGCGCAAAAATGACCTACGAGGAGGCCTGGAGCGGCTGGTCAGATTGTCAGGACGCCTACGAAACCTACAGCTCGGTGGCGAACGTTGCCAGTAAAACTTTTATTAAGCGTTATTCGTTGATAATCGTCGACGAGTATTCAATGGTACCTTCACTTTCGTTTTTGTACTTGTTGATTTTGCGAGAATACTTTAAGATACATCTTGTTTTCGTGGGCGACAGATCTCAACTTACCCCGATAAAGGTCAGCAAACATCTGCCAAAATCCAACTACGGAACTCTTTTCAGATTCGGAAGCGGAGTTCAGGCTTTGACCCTTAATAGGCAGATGCGCTTCGTAGATTCCGACCTGGCCGAAGTGGTCGACAAGATACGATGGATGGTTGAGAACTTGGAGGATAATAATGAAAACCGATGGCGAGCCTGTTCAATGGTGTGCCATAATAGAAAAAGGCTGCTTTTGATACCGTCGAACCCCAAAAACTTATATTTGGCCAGTTACCACGTCAAGTTGGCGGAAAGAACAAATTGGATAGAAAATCAAGCGACCACAAAAACCGAAAGATCCTACTACCGTTTAGCTTCTTCCAACCCAGACTACGAGACCCTTACACTGGATGATGCGTGTGGATGCGAAAAGTATCTCCCGTACCTCTTGTTGGCGGAAGGATTCCCCTATTGGTACAGAAATGGAGAAATCACAGAGATGGTAACACTTGTCAACATCGACGACAACATTATCATCGTTATGCGAGCGGACGGTGAGAATATCGAACTCAAGCGCGAGCCTGTAGATACACCCTCGCCACAAGAACAATGGCTCTTGAAGCAGCACGTACGAGAACCTCAGAAAAACATACGTCTGTACCAATTTCCTCTAAAATCCGCCAGCGTAGCGACATATCATTCCGTGCAAGGCATGACTGTACCAGACAACTTGAGCGTAGAAATAGATTTGGATGTAAGCTCATTGAGCGCGCTTTATGTTGGTATATCCAGACTCAGACGCCTCGATCAGCTGCATTGTCTTCGAAGCAGAAAAAGAATACAACATCTATTATCGGAACCAGACATCCGGGTAGACATTAAATCCAAGCAGTTGGTTTTTGAACTTGAAGCGATCAGCTTAAATGATGAAAAATTGTGGTTCGAAAGAGCAAAGGAGATCATCACAAATTATCCGACAGGCGTAATCGAAAAAATATACGTTTCGAATCCAAACAAAGCGTTTCGGGGAGATTTACTTGGTGAATGCGGCGGCTGGGAGGAAGGTGCAGATCGTTCTTGGGAAGGTGCAGTTAGAAGTGCGATTCTTAACCATGACCCAAACACCAACTCCAGATCTAAGACTGTTGCTAACAGGAAGAGCAAAGGATGTCTTGCAAATCGAATTGTCGTGGCTGAAGCGAGCGAGAAAGGCTTTATCGGAGAAAATTGATTGGGCGACGAAGACGCTAGATGGTCGCTTATCCCAAACTTACGACGATATTTTTTTATCATTGAAATACCGCAGTGAGTTAATGTCACAGAGGCTCAAACTGGCAGATTGTTTTACGACTGAATTACAGAAAATTAAAAGATTCGATATTTCAGATCAAATCTAGAATTGGCGATTTTTTTAAATACAACGCGCGATAAAAGTACCAGTTGTATTCTATCGATAGATGATTCTGTGGAACGAATAATATCTGGCATACTCGCAATGTTGCGAAACGATAAAAATTGGAATAATACGATCACAGTAGGGTCGGGGTTGTATAGAGATTTGTCACTCTACGCAAAGTTACAAACGGACGATGCGAAATTAGTTACGACGGTGGACCCACAACTATCCGAACAGATACTAGAAACTAATGAATCAATTCTGAGTATATATAAAGTACTCGAACGATTCGAAGAGACGTTGGCGCGGCAAACGGAAAAATTGAACGTAATAGCGGAGACGAAGGATCAACAAAGTACCTCGGATCCGACCGAAGATATAAGGAACGAGTTGAGTATAATGTCCGCACGGATAGTCGAATTATCTTCTCGAATCACCAACATAGCGGCGACTCCCGGCGTCGCCGAAGCCGATTATCAGAACGACTTGAGTTTAGTACTGGAGCAGATAGCTATCCTAGACTCGCTGATACGAAGAGCCGATAGTCGAGTAAAAGACCTGTACGATTTGGTAGAGGGAACTAATGAAACGCGCAACGTCATGCCAGCCCAACAGCAAAAACGCAAACAAGGAGATACCGAATCGGGCTTGTACTCTAGTTACGTAAAAAAGCGCAGAGCTGAACAATAATGTTTTGTTACGCGTCCGCAGCATTCGGCGAAAACTTTAACGGGAAACCCATTTACGAAGATGTCACGCTGGCTAGAATACGAGAGGGGCTCTCTAGCGGAGGGCAAGTCACATGCCGGGCAGTTTTATGCTCACGCGCCACGTCGGTGCGGCAGTTGATTTTAGAAGATCCGGATCGGTGGGAAGCGTACACCGATAAAAGTTTATCCACGGCCAACGAGTGTCGTGCATATGTTATTTGTCGGTGGCAACTTCTCCCGGAAGAGCGTAGAATGGTGCTGGGAAAATTCAGAGACAGCTTACAGTCAAACGGCATCGTATTGCGAGAAGTGGAGAGAAACTATTCTTCACACATAGTGGGGGTTGTACAAGATTTAGAATCAGCATTATCCCTGTACGACAGCGTCTTCCTGGCCAGCGGAATTTACGCCGATTCAGAATGGTCTTACGAATCAGAGGGGACCGTTTCTACAGCATTGCAATATGGGGATTCTTTGATTAAATATTCTACGTTGAAAAATAGATCAAAGATAACAAATTATTACATAAAGTGGGATCCGAACTTACGAGCTTTCAATGTTTTTAAGCACGAACACACGCATAATACAGACTCGGTCTACGTGGCAGAACGTAATTCCGATATTTTAACTCTGTCCCCCCAAATTGCTCTACTTTCGTGTTCCGGATTAATATTTTGGATCGTCACAAGAAAATCGTTCATCGCATCATTTGACGGTGTAGTTAACCAATCGGCCGTCTCAAACTTTTACGTCGAACCGTCAGATGCGAGTGAATTCACATCCATATGTACTCGCGTATTCGAGTCTTTCGGTGCATCGTTAGAGTCATTGGGTTCAGGACACGCACTTGGTAAAGGCTTCGACTTGGTCGTGATGGTCGGCAAGCCTCCGCTCGGCAGATGGACCGAAAGGTTTCCGGCCATTTTGGTAGAAGCACTCAAATAAATTAAGACACGACAAAATGCCCAAGATAGCCGTCCGAGATCTCGAAAACTTGGAAGCCGTCTTCGTGGCGACTGATGAAAGAGTGTTTAGAAAGTACCTCTTTCCACTATGGTACGATCAATTACCCGATTACGATTCAAAAGTGGCTGCTCTTCAGTTGGGGCGATCGCGCGTTGTCGTTCGAAAGACTGTCGAGGGAGACCACGGAAGGTGCAATTGCAAAAATATGTATTTTTACAAAGTACTGACTGCTGATGTCATGAATCATGTACTTGGTCATTGTGACTTTGCTCCGCAATTCATCATCACACCGAGCTCGTGCCGCGGATTACACAATTGGTATTTCGATACCGAGACACCAGATGTTACCGGCGCCGATGTGTATTGGGCGTGGAAAATGAATAGTATCATTACGATTAAAAACGAAGCTTATTTATATCCGCCACATTGGACGGAACTAAAAAATGATATATGCACACCCTCTTTATTACCAGCGGCCAGAACGGCTTGGCAGGAAAGTAAACTTCCTCTCAGCGATTCGTTCTTTCTTGTTCCCGTGATCAACAATCTCGTACCTGTCCCGAAAAATAAACCCTCGCGCGAATCGTGGATACATGATATTTTTTCACACAGAGTTGTCGTGTTGATAAAAGTGGATCAGCCAAAATATACGATCATCAAGGCATTAAAAGCCCCGCGTCTGATGAATTGTGTCTGCGGTACAAATTCACCGACATCATCACAACATCCGCTACTTTTGAATGCGAATTAGAACAATGTGCTCCGTTGCCCCTTGTTTCTACAGACAGATCAAGAAATAATGGTGACCGACTTGTATAGTTGGAAAGGAGTTTCTTTGGTGGATCTCAATTTCGCGCAACGACGAATTATGTTGAAACGATTCATTAGAAATTATTCGAAAAATAACCAGCTCACCATGCAACGTAGGCAAAGAGGAGCGTTTTCAAATATGTGTTTTAAAAGAAGCGCAAATAGAACAGTTGGACGCCTTGGTCCTACGTTTGAAGGTCCTACATTTGAATACGGGCTACATCTAAAATTCAAGTATATAGTAATTTCACGAAGCGAAGTGGGTTGGCAACAAATAATTTACGACGACGAAAGTTGCAATTTTTAGACTTGGAGATTAAGAAAAATATTCCTATCTTCCCTAGTGTGAACAATTGCCACAAAACAAAGATAAACTCAAAACATTGCAAAATATGGTGCGTGAGAAAATACACAAATGGGATTCTTTGTTTGGATAGATATATCAGTCTTTATTCAGCATTAAAAAATACATCAATCCATACTATTACTGCCTGACGATCGTACCGGCGGGCCATGCGTCGAAACCACGGATCTTCATACTCCGCTTCTCTAATTCTTCTGATAGCGACAGCTCGTCGGTGATATTTTTTGCATCGGGATACCAATCGAATGGTGGTTCGCTAATTTCTTCTTTGGACACATCAAAAGGCACAAACTGTCCACCTTCTACACTCAGCCTTTTGCGACTCACATCGAACCTCATGGATCGGACAAAGTCGCCGGTACCATCGAACATCTTGGCTACCTGAAGTTGTTTCTCATTTGTCGGTTTGAGAGATGCTTTTATTGCGCGCAACTGGATGTTCAACGATTTGGATACAGAAGCTATCCTGGAATCTTTCTTAAAAAAAACGCTATTCTTGACGACGTTGGACGACATTGTAGGGTAACCAGCGTGCAGGCGAGGTGTACAAGGAGAGAGGATTGTCGATCGGCGCAGGATCGTACCCAAACAAATGTTCTCCTAGGGGAGGTAGTTGTATAGTCGAATTTGGCTTACCGATTCCAATTTCGCCGTTGCTGCCGCACAACCGCGAGGAATAATTGTGTCCGGGTATATTTGTACAAACCTCGATGGTGGGACGCGGCGTAGTGATGTTGGCAGCGGAAAGTTTGTAAGCACAATGTAGCGTCAAAGCACCACTTTTTCCGAACTCTTCATGATCGATCCAACTGGCTCCTTTCCGGTGACGAGCAAATCGAAGTAATGCCGTGGCCAGATGATCAGCGACGACAAACAAACGACTCTTCACCTCGCCGAAATCCATCGGCTTTATATCTTTGTACGATTGCAGGTGGTTCGGGTGTCTCCGTGAAGACGGTCTTTGTCCACTTGATTTCAGCCAGGCATTTTGTTCGCAGACTCTTCGTTCGGTAGCGTGCGCTATCGGTGAAGCGTCTCGATGGTTGTCCCAAGTATTTTTTTATTAATTCACAATTTATCCACGATTCTCATTGTGCACAGATCCTTACTGATTGCAAACCGCGCAGGCTCACCCAGAGATACTGGACCTTGCAATTGAACCAGGTGAATATCGCGTGGAATCGGTGCGAAATTGACCAACAAAATGGAACAAAACACATCGCAAATAATGCGGCACATATTGGAAACCGATCGTATATCACTGGCCGATTCTAGGTTCGATAGTGAAGCTACTCTTGTCAAATAAGAAAACAACGCTTCCGTTGGCAGCTTTTTAGGAAGACGCAAGATAAAGTTTTGTCGCGCGTTATACTCTTCATCTTCAGACGAGGAGGAAGAGGACGTATTGTCCTCGTTCCTAGAGTTTATTATCGTCAGCATTGGTGCAGTTGTGGAAATGCTCCGAAACGAATTCCCGCTTCTAATCGGTTAGTATTTTTACTACGGTTTCGGTATTTGATAACCTTCGAATCAAAAGACGTTTTGCACATGCTAAAATGGCGTCAACGGATGGAGTTTGAAGTTTCTCAAAATAAAGCATACGCATAATTCTACGTTCACGTTGCTCCAATCATCAATTGCATACTCGCATGATAAAAAATCTAAAATTTCCCAACACCAAAAACCTGACCGTTGATCGGTTCATCAATTCCACGCAGAAACCGCGGATGTTACGTAGTTGAGGATGGCATTCAAAGTTTCTTGCGTGTTTGATCCAACAGCTTGATTCCGCACTTCTTGGCTATTTCGCAAACGATAGTGAGTAAGCCATCTCCGTCAACATTATCTTCTTGGTCTTGAATTTGCCTCAATTCGCCGATGAACATTTCGGCGCTTTGCCCAGTGATGGGGCTGTGAAGCCTGGAGAGGGCGCGAGCTATTGCGTTCCGCAACGGCGTTTCGGGTGTCGGGCCATCAATCTCCAACCGGGGTCGTTTCTGAGACGGCTCGCTGCATTCTAGTCTATGCATGATGTTAGATTGCGCTCTGAGAACATTCCCCGAAGTTGTGTTTAAATTATGAGCTTTGCGTAACTTCTTTATGGTGAATTTATAATTGGGGTTCCGCTGCATGTATCCATTAACGCCCATGTTTGGAACGTTGTTTGGGAGCGGGTCGATGTACTCCAATTTGAGCGGTACCCCATATTTCAGGCAGCACACTGCCGCAGATCGCAACATGCTCTTTTCGGGTAAGGTGACCACCCTGGGATCTGTGGGTGAGCTGTTTGTGAATAGAAATCCGGAGGAAGCGCATCGCTTTCTGGGTACCATTAGCGATTGCGGTGGTAGAACTATGGCTTTGGAATCTCCGGAAAGAGACCAGAGCAGACGAGAGTCGTTGCCATTATCTTTTTTGTGGGGTGCGAGTATTTCACCTTCCGGATTTGTAAAATATGTATTCAAAGCAACTCGAAATAGATGCAACTTAACTTCTAGAGGACAGCCAGTAGTAGTTTTATCATCTTCGGCCAGATTCTTAGGTAAACAACACCTCGATCGCAGGGCTCAACCAATGCCGGGATACAATCGGAATGCGAGCTTGAAAGCATCAGAATGTGACCTTTAGGTACAGCGAATCTCACACCAGTCTTGATTAAGCAAGGTTTGTTTATTTCGGGTATGGAAATCCTCAGAGTGTTATCGAAAACATTCAGTTTGGTGCTCTCGCCGTGTAACTTGAATGCCACAGATTTAGAGTTCCCTTTTACGGGAATCGATGATGGATCAAGAGGTTCGATGGGACCACGTTGAAGGTCGTTGAGAGCAATTAGTGGTTGGGAACGATCCCACAATTCATCTATTGCGCCAGAGAGCGACAATAGAACGTCTGAAGGAGAATCCATTTCGAAGCGTTTACGCAGCAAGCTGATAATTATAATACTCATTATCAGAATTTAGCGTAACGGGATTTCAGCCTGAAAGATGCGTGCCTTCAAAGTTGTCGTGGTGTTATTTCTCGCGGTTGGAGTTATACAATGTCAAGACGTTAACTCGACCTCGACTTCGACGAGTCCACTGTATCCTCCACCACCGAAACTACATCAACTCATTCCACCAATACCTCAAGTATATCTTCTACCACAACCGAAACAACATCAACTCCCTCTTCTACCGAAACAACATCCACGACGACTCCCTCTTCTGCCGAAACGGTTTCTACCACAACAGAAAACACCACCACGTCCACAATTACTCCGAATAGCACAACGGTATCTACCTCGACCACAACTCCCAATGCAACCGATTTCCATTGCCCCAGCGGTTGCGATTGTCTGTACGAATTGGGTACCGTAGTATGCGTAAACAAAAATGTATTAGATTTTAGAGGGTTTATATTTGGGAGGAAGACGCAAAGTGTTTACCTGGTTGCGGAAGAAATATATATAGACAACGATACCTTCAATTCTGCTTATGAATTATATTCGTTCGGTTTGATTGCCAATAACACTATAATCATTACAAGCGAAATTGCAAAAAAATTGTACATATCTTCAAGAGGTGACTTTAGGAATGCCTATATCGTTCATACAAAGCAACACATTTGAAAGTCACACTGGTCTCAAAACGGTTAACCTAAAAAATACAAGACTAAATTGGCTTATGCAAGAAGATACTCTACTAATTTTGCCTACGGTACAAACGATTAGTTTGTTACATTCGGGTTTGAGATTCATGAGTGAACGCACTTGGGACGCGCCGAATGCATTGACTTTCGACATAAATTCGGATGACGACGCAAATTGTTGAGTAGAGAAGTTATCGCCAGTTTGCCGGGTTTGGTTTACGTTGAGACTCCGTGCCAGACTTGCGATTACCTTAACTTTTGGGAGAGCATTAGGTACGCGATAGACCAAAATATAGCCACGAGTTGCTACAACGATTATAATAACTGCTTCCCCATGAAAATCACGCCAGTTCGCCGCGGACGTGGTGGAGATGGTGGTGATCGTCTTTGACGCACAATGGATGAATACGAGACGGCGATATTCATTGAAATTCACGAATTCGCGTGGAACTTTGCTCTCGAAACACTCGTCGTTGTACCCGAGGTCATCAGTTACTACGAGTCCGGCGCACGCGTTCGACAAGATTCGGTGACCGATCTTCAATTCTTCGTGGAAAAGAAGACCACAATCAAAGAATGCCGCTTCTTGACCATGATTCCCTACAACGAAGAACGTTTCCTTTTGGTGCCATCACGCCGCAGACGATCCCGAGAATGTGAAACGTACGATCCTAAAGGGGATACCATCACATCGGTCGTGGTTCGTTACGTCGTCAAAAAATTTGGCCGCCTTCGTATTTCGCTCGAAAAGCAACTATCTTGCAATGGAAGTATAAAACTTTTCATTCGAGGCGACATTGAATATGACTCGGATGTGTTTGCATCTTGGAATAAATTACGCGAGGCAGAAGCACATTTAGTCTCCGCACTCATGGGCGACGCGACCATGCGCGATACGTTGTATAAATCATCAGAGTGTGA
Organism: Bacillus rossius redtenbacheri; assembly: GCF_032445375.1. NCBI lineage: Eukaryota > Metazoa > Arthropoda > Insecta > Phasmatodea > Bacillidae > Bacillus > Bacillus rossius. Next base: position 26,396 of record NW_026962522.1, on the reverse strand, counting down.
TTTTTTCGATGCTATCAATCCAAAGGATCTCATGAGCATCAAATGTCGAGTGTTTTCAAAGTTTTCCGACAATTCTCTCAATCCCAACAACGTTCTCCACCTCAAACCCAAGTGGGATGGCTTTAAGGCTCGGGCGGTAGTTGTCAAGAGCAACGACGATGAAATTGTGCATTTGGATGATCTCGGGAAGTTCGACGTGATTGGGGGGCATTTCTTAAGACCTGTAACCGCGTATAAAAACCTCATCTTCCAAACGGAAGTTGTATCTACGCCCGAAAGTGAGCCTAATTTGTTGGTAATTACTGATGTTTTGGGAGTCGTTTGTTCGGGGAAACAATATATGCCCTGCCCAGAAGACGTTTTGGTATTTTTTAAATTTTTAAAACCAAAAATAGAAAATCACATTGTCAATATCAGAAACGGACATTACAAGTTGACGGTTACAGAAACGATACCACTAGACCTTGTGGACACTCCCGTTCCTCATACCGATGGGTTCATAATTGTCGGTGGTGGGAAAGAGTATAAATTCAAAATTCCCACCATAGATCTGCGAGCCAAACAAACAGGTCTGTATTTGGATGATCCAGAAGAACGAGTACAGAAATTTCCACTACCGGAAGAAGTGACTCCCGATGGCATCGGTGGTATTTACGAAGTGTGTCAAGTAAAAGATAAAGTCATGGTGTTAAGACGTCGTTACGATAGAATATTCAGTAGCACAATAGATGAGTGGAAGTCCGATAGAATATTCAGTAGCACAATAGATGAGTGGAAGTCTTATTTAAAAGAAAGAGATTATTTGAGGTCTGTTTTGAAATCTTACAAAAGCCGAAAAGATCAATCCCGAGAATGAGTTATTTACCGAATACGACAAACACCCTTCAAATATTGATGATGAAACTCGCTTCGCCGGTTTAACGGAAGAGCAAGTTAAATTTTACAGTGCATTATTAAATGCCGTCAAAAATAACAAATCTAAAATAATGGTATTGGATGCTCCACCGGGAACGGGAAAAACGTTCCTCTTGAAACGAATATTTCACACAATTCCCACATCTATTTGCTATTCTGCTTATACGCGCGAATTATGTTACAATGTGGGAATTTCACTGCATCCCGATCGCACGTGTATGACAACGTGTAAATTAATGAATTACCTGTTTGATATCGGATACGTCGCATCGAAAAATGCGTGGGTCAAATTTTCTTCAAAGGATTCTTCCAACGAAGCAGCCGAAAAAAGAGCCGCTTCGGCTAACCTCTCGTGGAGAGTGGTTGTGGTGGACGAATACACAGTTTTGGCACCGTTGCTGTTGAAGACTCTAATGTTGATGGTGCGTAATTATAGAGTTGTGATTATTTTCGCCGGTGACAGATGTCAACAGGCGCCGATTCAAAAATCTAAATTTGAAAAGGCGTCAAATTATTCACTCATTACCAACACCGAGTCGAAAGCATTAACGTACACACTAACAAAACAGATGCGCGTCTTGGATGCCGACTACTCCCATATTTTAAACGATATCAGGAGCAGGATAATCCAAACGGAAGGTAATGTCGTCGCGCTTAATTTTAAGGAAAAAGTGAACCTGATTCGACAAATGGGTGTTGAATTACTTTTACCCAAACCAAGTGTTGAAGCGATGTATTTATCCCAATACCATAAAAACATCAAGCGCCACATAGAAGATTTGGTTAATTCTCATCGAAAGAAAATAATCAGAATTCCATTTGCCATTAAAAACACAGAGAAAAAATGGGAATCTCCAAAATGTCTGAACGAAATGCTCGCTCAATCCAAATTTATAGATGCATTGTACATTCACGACGACTTTACATATTTATGGCAGCCCGAACGATCAAATGGGCAATTGATTCCTGTAAAAGCTAAATTTGAGAACGGACACGTGTTCGTATATAAGCAAGGTGTGAAGCTACAGCGACTTCAGCGATTGCGCTGCTCCCAGGATAATACACACCCAGAATTAATGGAAATCTTCTCTCTAATGTGTACTAGCGTCTATCAATTTCCTATAAGACACTCGGCGCAAACTTATCATGCCATACAAGGCAAAACTATTGAGTGTGAAAAATTGGAATTGGATCTCGACGCCAAATCTTTGAATGCTATTTACGTAGGACTATCCAGAGTGCGGAGAAGATCGCAACTCGGTTGTTTACTCTCTACAGATAAAACTTCCATTATTGCAAGTTTGCATTACGATGATGGGTTTTATTATCAAATTCCACGTAATCATCATCTGAATAAGGTTTTTTCACATTGGCCTGTACAGCTTGAACAATATACAGACATTAAGTGGAAGAGCAAAGGCCAAAATCGTTTCGTGTGTGATCAAGCACCACCGCCATGAATATCGTAGATTCCGTTAACGGAGCTACCATCCAGCCCCCGGACAATGCGGGATCCATTGTTTTGGAACCCAGATTGGTAGTGGGTGGGGTGACGTTGTTGGCATTGGTTTTGTTATGTTTCTGCGGTGGTACGTGTTGTAAAAGATATCTGTGCAATAAATCAGTAAAATAATTTTTTTTGTGATTATATCTTCTAGTTCGAACGTCGTGCACAATCGCAAATTCATGAATTTGCGTTCGTACATGATGTAGAATCACAAATTCATGAATTTGCGTTCGTACATGATGTAGAATCGCAAATTCATGAATTTGCGTTCGTGTACCGTACACAATCGCAAATTCATGAATTTGCGTTCGAACATGTTACCTGATCGCAAATTCGTGAATTTGCGTTCGTGCACCGTGCACAATCGCAAATTCACGAATTTGCGTTCGAACATCATGTAAAATCGCAAATTCATGAATTTGCGTTCGAACATGTTACCTGATCGCAAATTCGTGAATTTGCGTTCGTGCACCGTGCACAATCGCAAATTCATGAATTTGCGTTCGAACATGTTACCTGATCGCAAATTCGTGAATTTGCGTTCGTGCACCATGCACAATCGCAAATTCATGAATTTGCGTTCGAACATGTTACCTGATCGCAAATTCGTGAATTTGCGTTCGTGCACCATGCACAATCGCAAATTCATGAATTTGCGTTCGAACATGTTACCTGATCGCAAATTCGTGAATTTGCGTTCGTGCACCGTGCACAATCGCAAATTCACGAATTTGCGTTCGAACATGTTACCTGATCGCAAATTCGTGAATTTGCGTTCGTGCACCGTGCACAATCGCAAATTCGTGAATTTGCGTTCGTACTTCTAGCACAATCGCAAATTCGTGAATTTGCGTTCGCGCATCGTACACCAACGTCGACAAATGCAACAGAATAAAGAACGAAAAAAATAATTAGTTTCTAGAAATTTTATTTATAAAATCATCCAAGTCATTACAAATTGAATACGGAGAACGTACAGCACGCTCCAACACCTCTCCAATCAAATTTCCAACGTCCAAGTCTTGATCCAAACAATGCTCCGTCACAACAAGGGCAAAATTAGCAACGTCTTGTACCAAATGAGCCAGAGGATATACGACATTAGATTTTTCTGACTTTATCCAACTCACCCACGATTCTTTGGAGTTTAGTACGCGGACATGAGCTATGATGCCCTTCAAAACTCTGAACATTACACTTCGCAGGGCGTGAAGGCCCGGATAGAGAACGGTAAAGTTTAACAATCTGTGCATTACCGGGTTCTCGTCGTCCAACATATCCACGGCGGCGCCTGTGGATGTGGGAGGAGTGTCTATCATAAGCCATTGTGCAAAGAATATGAGGGAATAAATTTCTTTTGGGGATGGGACGTGTGTCCATTTCGAGGCGGTCATTACCGAAGGATCCAGTTGGGATTCCTGTCCATACATGCTTTGGTCAAGAGCCAGGGTGGTGCTCAGGTCTTGCTCTGAACATTTCAGGGCTTTGCGGGAGGTTGCTTGAATGAACATTGCGCACGCTAATTTGCACAAAAAACTATTCACGAATATTTGTAGGAAAATCTTAGGAAAGATAACATCTTCTCCGTCGTTGGAATGATAAGTGTCGACTGCGGGAATCTCATCTTTGAACAATTCAAAAAGGCGGTCACCCGACATCACGCAACTGTTATCCTCGCGCTTTACGCAAAGTTCTACCTGAGTAATAAAGTTTTTCATCATTTGATAACCTGAATACGGAGATGTTTTAACTCCTTTCCCCCCCGTGACATCTTGGAAAACATCTCGCCAGGTAGGGGGTTTGGAACCTTTTGGAATGGACACTTTTCTTTTGTATTTGGGAGCTATTATACCCGGAGGCTTTTTATTTGTGTTCCTCTTACCTTTTTTGGGCACCCGCTCTGCTGGTGGAACAAAGGCTTCTGAACTTAATTTCTTTGCCAACTCAAACCCGGCAGTTAATTTTAATTTTATCAATTGGGCCTCTATGCCTAAATTATAAATTTTTGATCGCGTTAGCTTATATTCTGGGTTTTTAGGAGGACTACGTTTTTTGCTTGGTTGCTCATTATTAGTTGAAACTAATTTCGGTTTTTTGGCGGCAGATTTTGACGCTTTGGACTTTGAAACGGGCGGCTTTTGAGTATCTGTTTTAACCTTCTTTTCCTTTTGTACACTACTACTGGCGGGACGCGTACGTTTTGTTGGGCGCTTTGGTGGTGGGGGGATGCTGGGTGGCGGTGGCTCGTCATCCGAGGATGAGGATGACGATGACGATGACGAGGAAGATACGGACGGCGCCCGCTCCACTCGTGGCGAGGGCGCTGAACGTTGGTCTTCTTCCCTCGATGTGGACGACACCACCGAGTAGGATTCGGAGGGTGATGGTGATGCTTCGCGTCGAGGAGGAGGCGAAGGTTGACGTTGAGGCGATGGTGGCGGTGATCCAGTGGTGGTTGAGGGTGGTGGCGTGGGGTCTTGCTCATGTATCGGAGGACCTCTGTCAATGGATGGCGGTGATTCCGGCGTATCCCTCCTGTTTGGATTTGGTGATCGGGCTGGGGGATGATGATGTTTGGATTCGTCGTCTGTTGCCTTTGATGATGGCGGTGGCGATTCTGGAAGAATCATCTTGTCTATTCTTGGTTGTTTTTTGGCTGGAGATGTATCTTTTCGCTTTTCGCGTTTTGGGCTAGAAGTGCTCTGTGTTGTAGGGGATGACGATGGCCTTATATCATCTATGTTGATGGTCGATAGCGGTGCTGGTTGTTCTACAATTAATGCATCCATGCCACCCGCTAGAATTGATAATGTATCTGAAAGTTCCTTATCCACTTCGCTGGTGCAATTTACATATTTATTGGAAGGCTCTAATTCAGACAATAGATCTGTGATAAAATCATCTTCGAGTTCATTTACACTTGCAGCAATAGTGGCAGGTTCCACATGCTCAGGCTCGGCAACTTCAGATTCTACTACAGCACTCTTTGTAACAGGTACCTTGTTGTGTGGCTCCGGGATGACATCACTGCAAACGCTTCCTGCGGATGATGAAGCGAAGCTGTATCGAGACATCTTGGCTGGAACAACCTCCTGGTACCACTTGCGAAACTGCACGTCTTCGTCACCATCTTTCATTAATTCACTCACTTTATATTGATGAACCTTTAATATATGTTCGCCTAGATGAAAACTAGAATTAAATTGTTGTTGACACAATTTGCATTTTGTACACTCAGTATCAGTACCGTTGACGGCGAACCAGCATAATTTCTTCTGAATTTTCTTCCTCTTGGAGTTTAGAGATTTCAAAACACGACGCAGACCTGATACTAGCCCAACCACCGTCTTGTCACAAATATGTTCATTTCTTCTAATGTACTCCTCGATGCCACGCGAAACTAAATCGATTTCTTTGAGAAAAACACAATGAGTGCGTTTATTTAGCAAATCTGCATACGAAGACGGGAGCCCGGCCTCCCGACATACGCCCGCCATCATGTTTAAAGCGAAACTGATAGTCACAGTAGAAACGTTCGGCGCAAATGACTTATCTAAATTCTACAGATTAAAAATTTGATAAACTAATCTTTGCCAGAGCGTCGGAATTAAGCAGCTTATCTTACAATCGCTAGAAGTTTAGCTTGATTGATAGCGTGTTTAAAGTATTTACTCGCATGTGACGATCCATCAAACTCTAATCTCAAAATAAAGCGACCACATATCTGAGAATTTTCAATACGCGCTATATACACACTAAGGTTCCGTTAACTATACTTTAAATACTTATTAAATTTTATATTTAGCATACTCTGAACTCACCATTTATTAAAAATACACATTAATTTCAGCGCTTAACGTTTCTTCGTTTCTTAATACCTCCTCGCTTAACTTATATATAAGCGCCGTTTGTTTGAAACGTCTACACAGTACGCCAACTACCAGAACATCATGGATGCCTACGCCAGACACGAAGCTGCCCTAGACGAGGCCGAGGAAGCTCTGAAGGATAAGGTACTTGAATCTTTAGAGAATGCTAATTGTCAATCCGGCTTTACTCTGTGCTCTGGTCTGAGTTTATTGAGTAATATGGAAGAGCGTGTAGACAATAATTATGCAAAAGATGCTCTAACTGATGTTCTACAGCACGCTACAAACACTCATTCTCAAATATGTAAAGCTCTGCGTATTCAAAGGGAGCGTTCTATGCAAAAAGTTTTGTCCTCACATAATAAGGCTAGAGCCATTATGAAAAGTGTTGTTGATGAAAAGAGCAGACTTCATAAAAGAGAAAGATCTTTAACTGGCATCCAGACAACTCCATTTTATACAAAATTTTTGAATTATCAAGAATGTGGGATATGCAGATCTCAAGTGAGGAAAATACGTTTTTGCAAACCTATGAATTGTGTTCCTTTGCATGCACTGTGCATTGAATGTGCAGATAACATCATCATGCGAAGTAATAACGGTAAAATTAAATGTCCGTATTGTAATTGTGATTCAGAAGGTATCGAGATGCTTCGTGTACAGAAAACCAGAATATTTATAAGTCAATGGGACGGCAAAAGAGATAGAGCAACCAACGAGTTGATGGATAACCTTACAGATGATGTAATAGAGGCGGAACTGGGCATCGTACATGATGAGGATGGTGACGAGGACGGGGAGGTTCGCGAAGAATTAGACAACCAACTAGACAACGCACAGCAGCCAGAGGAGCGGCAGGCGGGGCAAGCTGTCAATCGAGAAGAAGAAGAAGACGAGCGACTTCGTTTGGAGCGAGCTCTGGATCGAGACCTGCGTGCATTCCTCTCCGAGCCAATCGTCATCCCCGATGATTCAGCACCACCAACACCAACACCAACACCTTCCACCTCGGGGGAGGGTCGGCGCAGGCGCTTCGGTACATCCAGACGCTCGGCGAGAATTGACCAACAGGAAAGCTCATAAGAATGTATTTTTTTGAATAAAAATTGTTTTTATTAGTTGGATTGTTTATTTTCCATATCTATGATCATGGTGTAATTGATGTACGAACGCAAATTCGTGAATTTGCGATTGTGCACGGTGCACGAACGCAAATTCATGAATTTGCGATCAGGTAACATGTACGAACGCAAATTCATGAATTTGTGATTCTACATCATGTACGAACGCAAATTCGTGAATTTGCGATTGTACACGGTGCACGAACGCAAATTCATGAATTTGCGATCAGGTAACATGTACGAACGCAAATTCGTGAATTTGCGATTGTGCACGGTGCACGAACGCAAATTCATGAATTTGCGATCAGGTAACATGTACGAACGCAAATTCATGAATTTGTGATTCTACATCATGTACGAACGCAAATTCGTGAATTTGCGATTGTGCACGGTGCACGAACGCAAATTCATGAATTTGCGATCAGGTAACATGTACGAACGCAAATTCGTGAATTTGCGATTGTGCACGGTGCACGAACGCAAATTCATGAATTTGCGATCAGGTAACATGTACGAACGCAAATTCATGAATTTGTGATTCTACTTCATGTACGAACGCAAATTCGTGAATTTGCGATTGTGCACGGTGCACGAACGCAAATTCATGAATTTGTGATTCTACATCATGTACGAACGCAAATTCGTGAATTTGTGATTCTACATCATGTACGAACGCAAATTCGTGAATTTGCGATTGTGCACGGTGCACGAACGCAAATTCGTGAATTTGCGATTGTGCACGGTGCACGAACGCAAATTCATGAATTTGTGTACGAACGAAAAAAAAACATTAATACCCAAAAAGTGTATTATCATTTGTTTAAATTTGCATTATCGCACTCGCAATCATCTTGGTAAAAGGAAATCAAATCCTTTTCTTCAACTACCACTATTGAATTATAAGATGGACTGGTATCGTTTGCACGTCGAATAAAACTAGGATTCGGTTGAATAGTGTTGTTATTTGCTGGTGTATTATGACGAACAAATGAGCTCGCTACATTGTTGATTCCAATTAATGGAGACCGGCTTTCTGATGAATTCGATGCTCGGTTACTTGTAACGCCAGTTCTATTTCGATCAGCTATATTAATTGAATATTTAGACGGTGGATTAATAGAACAAATTTTTATATCCGGCACCGGGGTTTCAGCTGTATTGCAGGTGAGGTTGATGTCGGCGCTCGACTGGTTTCGTCCAATGTTTGATGAAATTTGACCACCGGCAGAATTTGCTGCTCTGTTAACCCCGTATATAGATGCTGCATTCATAATTGCCTGACCAACAACTTCGATTTTAGCCTGCGTAGAGAGATCTCTAAAAAAAACTTGTTCTGTCATTTCACACGTTCTTGAATCCATTCAACGATTCGTAAGATGATGTACCAGGGGAAGATTATCCTCAAAGTCCCTAACCCTTGAGTTTGCTTGAAATTTGCAGAATGGCGGATATACTGAAGGTTCGTCTGTAGCAATCACTTTGCGGATCTCGTGCTCAAGGAAATTTTGTAGTTTCTCAAAGACTTTGTCGGTGGTCAGGCCGTATTTTATTCTGAAATAAGCCAGATCAAAGCATGGCAAGTCAAGGGAATTTGCCAGAAAGGCGTAGGGTGCGACGTGCAGAGCGTATTCCTTTACCGAGGCTTTTAATTTGGCACGTGGCGTGTCCCGCTGGGCGATTCTTTTCAATATTTCGTTTGCATCAGAATCGATAATAATGATAATGTTGAGCTTTTCCTCTCTTAAAAAATCTAGCACCGAGCCAAGATTATGCATGCGAACATATTGCAGGCAGACTCCGTGCGGCTCCAATTCCGGGTGAATGCTGGCAAAGCAATGTGGTTCGGCTGGCGCGTGATAATGAGTAATTAGGTAATAGGCCATCTGCCACGCAATATTAGATATTGGCGAGCGGTCGAAAACGACATTTTTCGAGGACTGCATGGCCATTAGGCCTTCAAAGAGGTATCTGTGAGCTACGATTGGCGAGAGGTTATAATACCTCATCGATTCACCCAACACCATATTTATCTTCCACCACGGGAACTTGTTGACTAAGGTCGTTTTGCCACAAGCCGAGGCACCGTCAATTGCCACAGTTTTTTTTGTGGGGATCAAATAAGTTGTGCATGGCTTTAAGCTCTTCTTCCATAGAGAGGTAGGTTAGGAATCTGGTCTTTGGGAGATGTGTGATGCCTTTCGAATGCTTAGATTCCAATTCTTTCAGCTCGTCACGTTCGCCGTCCTCGTGCTCGGTGTAAAGATTACCGATATCTTTGTCGGGACAATCGATAACGTCACGGTGGTTGAAAATACCTAGGCCCCTCATGATGCCCCTCAGTCTAATCGTTGGCGACGAGTGAGTTACTATACACATTACCAGTTTGTTAATTGCTAAAAGTATGGATATAGAAACGTGTGATGATGCTGCGCTCTTGGAATTGTTTGAAGACAACGGGATTTTGGGACAAGACGAACAGCCAAGTCCCCACGATGAGCGAGCCCTGTGCATGATATTCAATGAAGGAACAATATCTAGACGGAATCGTGGAGCTCCTTCGGATCGATCTGTCATGTTGGACGATATCATCAAATTGAGAATGAAACAGGCCCAAGTTGGAAAACACACATCTGCGGAACTTCGACATGTGCGGGGCATGACAAATAATCTAGAGTTGGAAAAATCATGGTTCCGCCCCGTTGTGAATAGGTGCGAATTTAAGTTCCACGAACTCGATTACCTAAGCGGCGGTAATCTAACCAACCCCCAACTGGTGGGCGATGCCCGAAGATGCGCGAAGGCGGCGTGTTCATTTCTTGGATTTGGGTGCTGCCCCCGGAGGCTTTGCCGCTTCGGCGTTGCGCATCTCAAGATTCGCTCACGGATGCGATCCTTTTGTAACTTGTGTAAGTCTAGAATCGGCAGGTGGTGTCATCACGATGGATAAAAATTTGCTGCTGGATCCCGGCATATGTTTGACAAAAAATGGAGATATCTTGTCTGATGAAACCAGGGAAGAGTGTCTAGACAGAGCACTTTTAATTGGCGGATTTGACGTTTGTATGGGTGATGTAGCCACAGAAGTGGATCGCGATCGCCAAGAAACACTGCATCTCAAATTGTTTTGCCACGAGTCGTTGTTGGGACTGCAATGCTTAAAACGTGGGGGGTTTTTCCTGTTAAAACTTTTTGACTGTTTCACCGAGCCGACACAATATTTAATTTATCTGCTACACAAGTGTTTCATTTCTACAATGTTGGCCAAGCCGTTGACGAGCAGACCCGCTAACTCTGAGATTTATTTGATGGGCACGTGGTATTTGGGTACCGAAAGATGCGACGAATATTTGGAGAGTATCGAGAAGCTGGCTGCAGAGTCTCCTCAAGCAGACGATCCCTCCGCCGAGGCGCCATCCGTAAACGCTGCAAATGAGGAGTTTGAAAAATTTAAATTACAGTTGGATTATTGGTTGTATGAGCGAGTCAAACAGCAACTCAGGAATCTGGAATTGATGTCGCTGGCGTTCGAAGGAAAAGTAACGCCTCCAAGAGAAGCCGACAGGCGCGATCGTTCAGCAAAATGGATTTCTAAATGGGGTTTGAACCCACACTTGATACGACCACTACAACTCCATCATTTCGCTTTCCACCAAATCCCCCACGCCTTCACCAAGAGAGACCTCTTTCGACGGGTTTAGAACGTCCTTTTGAAGCGCTTCGAAATCGTTGGCGTATGCTTCCAATTGGTTCATATCCATGTGACGCATGATTATTTCTCCCGTATGGTTGGCGTCAAATATTGGTGAATTCTGAAGAGAGCTGGCTATCGGTACCAAGAGACCCTCCCATATAACATCTGGTGGTGGCAGTTTGAAGGCCAAGTTCTGTAGGCTTTTCATGATTTCTCTGTAATACATTTCGTATAATTTGACAACTCTGTCTTTGTTCGACATACCAAATGTCAGAATGTTCGGAAACATCGATTCGTAACGAACTTTGAGATCGCTAGTTTTGTCGAAATACATGTCCAAATCCGCACTCGTATTTATTTTAGCCAACCAAGGAAATTCTCTTTTTGCACTGTTCCACGCATTCACGCATTCAGGCTTACCTCCGTTGATAACCAGCTCGTAATCGGGCCTCCTGGTGAGAAGGTCCATCAGGGCAGACAACAGAGTGTGGAAAGACATTGCTTTACCATCAACGCCCTTTGGGAATTGTGAGATGGAAATTAATTCGTGAATTAAAACTTGCGCGACAAAGTAAATGCTCATACCCAACGTGTGTTGCTTCTCGACTTTTTTGGAAAACCCCACGAAACAGCACGCAAATGCGTGCAGGTTTTCCAGAAGAGAATTTAAAGGTTCTCCATTTGGATCGTAAGCCAGAATGGCCTTGGTGACGTGTGAGTCTGTAAGGTTCAACATCAAAGCTGGTTCGTTTATATGATCAAGAAAACTGGTGCACGACAAGAGCAATCCCGCCTGACTCTTTGTCAACTCACCTGCCGAAGTCGCATGCATCAAATTTTTGTTGGCACGCTGTCTGAGTAACTCTACCTCTTCCCCAAAAGTCCTTGTTTGGGGGAGGTTATCGATTTCGACAATCTGATGCAATAGATTAGCGAATGATTGACACCATAATTCTGCATCGCCTCGCTTCACACCGCCGCTTCGATTGGGACATACTTATCTTCCACGAGGCAAGGATTGTTGTTTCCGTATCTTCTCATTGGTGCTAAGAATTTGTAGTGAATCCATTCTTCGGTCGGAGGTCTGTCGCCTATATAAAAACTGGTAGATGTTTGAAGAAAAGGAGTTTGCCCCTCGTCACCAGCCATGTCGGACTCGTAGTTTGTATCTGTGATTTACCAGTGCGTCTGAAATGGGCGATACCTTCGTGAGTTTCATAACGACAGAGTACGATGCTCTATTGTCTAAATACATCGTGCGGGATTGTCCCTGCTACGATGTTTGGCGAACCGAGGACGGCTTCTTGACGGACATATTTAAAAGACGCAAAAATTACTTTGCATGCGCAGTAATACCGGACATTGAAAAATACGGAGAAGTCACCGTAAATCATAAGCTCATCCCGATTCTTTTGGGTTCGGATGTTGACAAGTCCATCAGAAGAGTGTGGTGTTGTCCGGATGATAGGAAGATGTATGGTGCCATTATAGTTTCGGGCGTTGTTCAAATGATACCAACGTTCATGACGAATAACATCCGAGGAGGACACGTGTACGCCAACAAAAGGGAGCTATCTTATAAATTGACTTTACGTCCAAAGGTGGGTAATGACATACCACTTGTATACACTCGGACCGGTGGTATTTCCATTGATCGTCCAGGCTCTTCAGACGAGAAGCCGACCAAATACAAACGCACCAACGAAGGGGCATCTTCGGAGGAAAATTCTTCCGACTTCATCAGTGTAATGATTGAAATGAGCCGTCACTGCATGATCGACGACCCGCCGCAAGCAGATCTGGTACTGCGCAAATACACAGAATTTTGGGACGAGTCTCTCGAAGATGCTCCGGATATCGACAGTGCCGGAAACAAGACATTCATCACGGTTGGTAAATTGTTCGAACGCGCTATTCATTTTGTTTTGTGGCGCAAAGGAATTAAGCGCAGAAATAACATAGCACAGTTTCTACGGACCCGATTCGAGACCGGTGGATTGTTCTTTGCAATTTCCAACAAAAACACAGCAGCGATGGCCCAAGACTCGAAAACTATCTACATGGCAGTTGACGGTCAAAAATTGGACAAAATCCACCATCTCTGCAGCACGATATCTCGGTTCGTCAATAACAGAACTAAGAATTCCAGCGCTCTTTTTTATCCCGCCGATGCAAACAAATTTATATGCCCCGTAACGAACAAAGACATGAAAGGTGCGGGTGAAAATTTGACATTTTCCATGCTGACCATCAGCTCCCCCCGACTGGATCCAGTATCCGTGGTCGACGACATCAAAATGAGACTCGAAAAAGAAAAAATCAAAGGAGGTCGTATGATTGCGATCGATGGTTGGTTAACTTTTGGTTGGGCAAAAACAGATGTCACCTTTCTCGAGGGTTTGAAAAAGAAGTGGCCAACAATCGCGTTCAGGTTGATTGGGAGCGAATTCCTCAACATACTTACCAAAGGGGGCGCTGTTATGCGCTTCGACCCGCATTTTGATTTCTGCATAACACCTTACGAACATCAAAGAATATGGGCTGACGCATTCGAGACGTCTCATCCCCTCACTTTATGCGGGCCGTTGGTGACTAGAATGAGTAATCTGACTTTTGCGCAAAAGGGTGTAAAAATAACAGTCAGCGTGGCAAATCTCAAGGGTCATTCTGCAGAACTCACAACTCCCATGTTGAAAGCTGCATTTGAAAGAACAATCGGGTATCATTGTGCACTTGCACACCCCGCAGAAGGAGACCTACAGACTAGTGTTACAAACCACCAAAAAAGCAGCAATCCGAGGGACTATACGCACCAGGCCATATTGTCCCATTCTGATGTGGTGCCTCCCGGTTTATCAGAGAAGTTTGATCATATATCCAAAGATAAAATGCTCATTCCAACTAAGGAAATTGATGGATTTGTATTGAGCGATTTAATTCCTTTTCCAGATCTCGACGCTTACGACCGCTTTTTGTCCAAGTTGGTGCCTAAACGAAAGATTATCGCTGTCGAAATGGGTTCTGCTAATCGTTCGAGAAGTTCCAAACCCTTGGATCCAACTGGGCTGGTTAACCTGCTCTGCACTCAAAGCCAGAGGCACGCTTGGCGCACACATTGTCAGACCACGGAAAACACCATACTGGGAAGAGTGACAATCAATTGGCCACTACCTGCAAACTCGACCGTGAAGAAAAACTACGAATTGCACTTGGCGGAAAATAATTCCGAGTGCGAAAACAAAATGGATGAGAATTTCGCGTTCGCAGATCACTGTATTTTGTGGGCTGCCTTTGGTGATGTGGGTGGAGGAACCAATGAGGATGGTATTGTGTTGGACGAAAGACTGTCGAGAACCGGGCCGAAGAAGTTGGTGTCTATAACGCTACAAGCCAAAGTTCAATACGAGGTTCGTAGCAAGAAAATCACAAAGTTACCCGACGGTATCGAATATTCCCCCACAAACCAAGAAGTTTGCGGTTCTATCATATTTGGGACCCTCCACTGCGCAGAACCTTTAAAAATAATTGGTTCACCGAGGTTAGTGGTGAATTCTGTAGAAATAAAGGGTCGCTACCGTTATATCCTCAGCTACGAAGACTCATCTTCTTTTGAAAAGTGCAATATATGGAGCGATTGGCAGAAACCGCTAGGAATAATATTCGTACATTATGAGTATTACAAACCCTTGGGCGTCGGTCACAAGTTGTCCAACAAACACGGACAAAAAGGTGTGTGCAGCAAAACTTCCGACCTATCAAAATTTAAATTTTGGACTCGGGAAGGACAATGTGTACACCCACAAGTTCTCTATTCACCAGTCAGCGTGATAGGCAGAGTTGTTGCCAGTCAAATACTGGCAATGAAGAACAGCTCGCGACTAGCCATGTCGATGGACGGATCTCTTTGCGCGCCTTTGGCTTTCTTCATACACCACATCGATGACACGCAACAGAGTAAAGTGGGGTTAAAGAAGATTGATCTCATGACTATGGAAAATGGGTTTGTTGCAAATCAACTCTCTTTCACTTTAAAAACTTTGAGTAATCAACGGGGTCGCCATGATCACGGCGAACGGCTTGCTAAAGCGTTTCTGGAGCTTTGTAGTTTCAGTGGTGGGCGATTGGCATTTATCTCTCACAAACCAGAATTATTAGAGGGGATGATCGAGAGTGCGAGTGATGACGATGATGATACTGACTTTGAGGAGTCGGCAAGTGAAGAATATGAAAGTGACTAGCTGTAACTATATTGTGTATAAATAAAACAGACGTTATTAGACATTGTTTTTTTTTGCTTCCACTACCCTGCTTCCACTACCCAATCACCCAAACTCAGGTAACGTGCACGAACGCAAATTCACGAATTTGCGATTGTGCACGATGTACGAACGCAAATTCATGAATTTGCGATTGTGCACGATGTACGAACGGAAATTCGTGAATTAGCGATGAGGTAAGATGTACGAACGCAAATTCACGAATTTGCGATTCTGCATGATGTACGAACGCAAATTCACGAATTTGCGATCAGGTAAGTTGGACGAACGCAAATTCACGAATTTGCGATTGTGCACGGTGCACGAACGCAAAATCATGAATTTGCGATTCTGCATGATGTACGAACGCAAATTCGTGTACGAACGAAAACTGATAGAAAAAAATTAAGTGGATGTGAAGTTATCTAAATTGACCATACGTACCAGTCTAAACTTCGTCCCATTTGCAATGTTATCTGCATATTTAAATTTTATTGCGGAAAATACCGTTGCTGTAAGGTAGGGGTCTTGATTCAGAACACTAAACAATTTCCGCTGTACTTCAAGGAAAGTTATATCTTCATCCGGCGATGGCACCATTAGTTTGCCTACGTGATTTATCAAAATATCAGCCGTCCTTGCCATCAACGACTTCGGGTCGTGATTGCGCAGCCCCCTCACTGTCTTTTGCGCATCGTCCAGAGTATAATGACCGCTATCTGCCGCAAATAGCATCAATTTAACACTCGCCCAATCCTTGAATTTGTCACTGAATTTTTTGTCGTTCAAAACAGACTCTACTTTTGTCCTCAAAACATTCAGCGGTATGCACCCAAATGGGTCGAATTTTATTCCTGCTGATTCGAGAAGGGCATAGAGCGGGTTGTTTTGAATCATGAAGCGTTCGAGAATGGGGGATCTCCAATCTGAAGGAATCATAATTGTCTCGTCCCTAAACGTAGCGTATATCAAATTGCTCAAATGCCTAGGCGCAGCTCTTTCGTCGAAACTACACCTTTTCACAGTTCTTAAATCATAATCTCTGAGAGTATTTCCTGATGATGACGGAGAGAATTTCACTACCAATTCAAATAGAGCCAGCCTAGATCTAATGGCATCATCGGCGATTTGGCTCGACGATTTGTCGTGCCCAATCTTGGTAGTTGATTTGATACACCAACTACGTATGCGAATGGGGTTAAATTTGTGTGTGTTTGAGCGTACATGGCTCGCTTTTCCAAGATATCCGAACCAGTTATAATTTTCAGCATGGGAGCATCTATGTACGCTGCCTCGTTGCACACAACCAAATATTTGGAACACATATCTATCGATTGTTGATGCGGACCGTTGTTTCCGTTCTCCGCCGAGCCGAGCGTGGCGGCGGTGCTGTGCGTGGAAGGAGCGTTCATCTCGGTGAGCCATCTCATGAAGGTCGACTTTCCACCCGATGTTCCGCCGACCAAAAGCAACATCCTTTTTCTAGTTGCGCCAGGTGTGTATAATTGTGTGAGAGCGCACATAAATTCTTTGACGGAAGGGCCGTCGAATCTGAGCATCTGGGATATGGAATACATAACGTGTAAAAGCTGATCGGGAACCGTCTTGGACCCAAAAAGGATCTCTTTATTTTGCAGATGCGTCGGTGTATTTTCTAGTGTGCGTTCACATATTGGTAGTGTATCTTCTTCACGGGACCATGGTAGTCGCGGTACTAGTGCCCTCGAATCCAACATCATCATCAGAAGAGCAGTAGCGCACATCCACGAATCGGTAGATTGATCAAATCCAATAATGTGATGTTCCATCACTGCCAACATTTCGCTCATTTCGGATGGTAAAGGGAGGTTTTGTTCGAGAGGCGCATCTGTAATGCCCCGAGACATTTGATCGAACGTTATGTCCAGATCGTCTATTTTGTATTTGTCGCAATTATTCTTGACCGTCTTTGTCAATGCCAGCCATCTGGCAAAATGGGGTTTCGCTCGTAAAATTGTCTCGTACATGTAGTAGAAATTACTCCTTCCAATTTGATCGTTGAAAAGAAAGAATTTCTTCACCAGTTTTACCAGCGAGTCGATTTCCGTGTTTGTAAAGGCCGACTGTGCCCCAGAAAGGTCGTTAAGGCCCGGCAGTAACACCCAAGCACAAAACAACTCTGCTTGTTTGAAACACAACAGCCCCGCAGCCTCCGTGTAAATCTGTAGATCCAAAATGTTAACTGCAGCATTTTCGTCGTCGGCCGAACAGAAACAGTAATTCTTTTCAGTTGTGAATCTGAGGAGTGGTGTCTTCGCGCAATATAATCCGGTTGGTGTATGAAAAACTCCTAATTTAGTATTAATAAAATCTCGATACACGTTGAATCCACCACTAGAGTTTGGCATGGCCTCCAGATACTTGGCCAATATTGCCCTGATACCGCGTCCGTCGTTTTCAGCTTGTTTAGCGAGAAGCTTGCACTCGTGGAAAATCATACTCGAGACCACTCCCGCACCGCTCAATATTTCCGATGGTTTAATTTCCTGATACAACCCCACCGATTCTGCATATCTATGATAGAGATCTCTATCATGAACGAATATCCAGTGTTCGTCCAAGTATTCGAACATTACTTTTTCAAATATACGCCCCGAACCTGTCTCTTGGTGCAGAAAAGAGAGACTTTCTGTTCGAAGATGTAGCTGGAATGTTGCTCGTCAAAATTTTTCATTTGCTTCAATACTTTAGCCCATCGTATCGCATCGCACCCGACGTGTGGATCGAGACCCTACCTTTGCCAGCATGATGGCGATGTCGCGTAATTTCCACAGTCCTTGTTTCGAAGCCAATTCGGAAACGCGATGCATGGTCTTACGATACCGTTCATCGCGGTTGTGTTTGCCGCAACCTGTGGCGATGAGGTCGTATATGCCCACACCGCCGTTTTCCAAGTCGAGATTTTCCAGAAAATTGGCAACCGCTTGTTTAGGTGCAATAGCTTGAGCAAAGCAGCGGGCCATGACATAATGAACGATATCATCATCTTCTGGTTGATCGAGATCAAAATTAACCCCTTTTGCTACCTTTGCTGAGCGCGACGCGCGTTTCTCTTGTCTAGATTTTATCCACCTATCGAGTCTCGGATCATGTCCATCGTACGAGTTGGCGTTTTCAAATGCCGCTTCCAACGTATTGGCCATTGTCGCATCTTTAAAGGACTTGTACTTGATGTCAAGAGTTGGGAGGCACCGTCACTCTGACCGAGGCTCCATCCTCGTATGTTATCTGCCCAATCGGCAATCCATTATTATCTTCGAAACTGTAGGAATCTAATTCAAAATATGGGTACCTGCTAGATTGGAAATAACTCTCTGGATTCCGATTGCCCAACAGCGGAGTAGGTAAATTGGGGTGATAATCTCTCTTTGCACCAAACGGTAGTAATAATGTTGTGGGAGAATCTATTCGCAATCTGCACATTCCGTCGCTTGCACTTTCCCAATTCGACCGTAATTGCCTCGCATAATTTCCCATAAGCAGGGAGCGAACAACGCTCAGGGTAATATAAATGTATACCGCATGTGTTTGAGCCTCGAGTTACCAAAGGTGAAGATATTTGTCCCAGTAATTTTTTCAGCGTCGATTCTATTGTAGAACATATCGATTTCAACGTAGCCGAGCTTATGGGTGAGGCACACCCATCAGTGGTGGTTTTACATTCCTCACAGTCCAGATCGAACCACATCGGAACGTGGTATTCTGCCGCGAGATCCACCGCCCAACAATGTCCCGTGTCGCCGAAACCAAGTCTCAATTTTTCCATAGACATATTGTCGGTTTTAAAGTTGTACGAGTTTTTTGACACCCAAATTTAAAACACGGAATGCCCCCTGAATGTTGTTGTTGTCTTTTAAAGCAAAAGTTTCCATTTTTTTTTAACATAACAGCGCATGTCTTTTCTGTGAGGAATTCGATTTCGGGACGATCTAATTTAATTCGTTTTATAGTCGGCTCCATCTTTATACTGTTCGGATACTAGTCGATGGTTTCTCCCAATGATATGAGTCTAATGATTGGTGACGATTTAGATAAGGATGAAAAGAAATCTGTAAGTATTTTTAGCCCACAAACCGTGCACAATCGCAAATTCATGAATTTGCGTTCGTACATCAAGTAAAATCGCAAATTCACGAATTTGCGTTCGTACATCGTGCACAATCGCAAATTCGTGAATTTGCGTTCGTACATCGTGCACAATCGCAAATTCACGAATTTGCGTTAGTACATCGTGCACAATCGCAAATTCACGAATTTGCGTTCGTACATGATGTAGAATCGCAAATTCACGAATTTGCGTTAGTACATCGTGCACAATCGCAAATTCACGAATTTGCGTTCGTACATGATGTAGAATCGCAAATTCACGAATTTGCGTTAGTACATCGTGCACAATCGCAAATTCACGAATTTGCGTTCGTACATGATGTAGAATCGCAAATTCACGAATTTGCGTTAGTACATCGTGCACAATCGCAAATTCACGAATTTGCGTTCGTACATGATGTAGAATCGCAAATTCGTGAATTTGCGATTGCGCACGGTG
Source organism: Bacillus rossius redtenbacheri (assembly GCF_032445375.1). Classification (NCBI taxonomy): domain Eukaryota; kingdom Metazoa; phylum Arthropoda; class Insecta; order Phasmatodea; family Bacillidae; genus Bacillus; species Bacillus rossius. The sequence continues at coordinate 6,452 of NW_026962522.1, read as the reverse complement.
CACATGCGTATACCCGGCTTTGAAATGGGAATAATAAAGTAATCAGAAACTTCATAAAAATATTTATTCTTTTTTATCGTCTACAGATACAAACTTAATTTTTGTAGGTTTACAATTTGGCATCCTCTGAACATTTGGTATAATTTTACTTGTTTCTTCTATGATGGGTACAATCAAGGGTACAAATACAATTTGTCCAATTGGGAAATGGGCGGGTATTACTACATCTACACTGTTTTTGTTATCGATGAACAATTCAAGTATTGGGTTTGATTCGCAATCTATTACAGTGTTAGCCACATGGAGTCCATTTCTCAAATTTGTTAGTTTATTGGTGACAATTCCAAAGGTATTTTCGGGTAGTCGTAGTATGGTTCGAGTCTTTACGCGCACGGTTTTGCCACTTTCTATCAAAGCATCTTGATCTAGAAATATATCCAACGCCCTGGAGATCTGGGATGATTGTGCTCAGGATTCCTGTACGGGCCACCACACAATCTGGCAAAATACAGATACGGTATTTCGTCTTCGTTAAGGTAACTCATACTATACAAATCTTCGTAAGTGGTGTAAATGCGAGATGAAGGTGGCTGTGGTATGGCCAGATATTGTGGATTTTCCTCGTCGTCGGACTCTATTTCTTCCTGTGGGAGTGAATTCCGGAAAGGCTCACGAGATCCCGGTGGCATGACTTGAAGGCTAATTATTATAATTAGTGGCATACAACATAAAAGTCACAAAATATTCACTTTCTAACAACAAGAGTTTGAGTAAAACTACGCACAATAGATACGGGAATGATCTTATCTTGACGAGTTTCTGGATCTGCGGGTGCTGGTATTCCCGTAGTTGTGACGGATGATCCTTCCTCCTCCATCGGCCTGGCCGGTTCGTCGAAAATATGTTCTTGAGTTTTCACACAGTCGTTTATGGCATCCAGATAGATTTTGTCGAGAAGAGTCCGCTTTGTGGAAATTCTTTCGAAACCTTCGGATTCGCGTTTTTTGATGGGTAATCCTAGCAGCTCAAAAGCCTTCGATGAGTTGGTAATCTTCGTCGATTTCTCTGATGCTGAGCGCCGAGCTGCTTTGTCCGTCTTCTTCGTCCGATGAACTTTGGCTAACTCCATCGCTGTCCGAGCCGAGGTGTGCGGCGACACTGAGCTCCATATCTTCGGGTTTGGTCTTTTTATGTCGCCGACTGAGACATCGGACGGATTTGTGTTTGACTCCCCCGTCTCCGTCGTTTTCATCGACGGTGTGAACGAAGAAAGTTCCACACCCCAACCCGCCAGTTTTTATGTAGTAAACACTTTTTCGCTTGGGATTTTTACTGCCCCTTTCAAAATCATCGAACTTACAGAATTGCACATCTAATGGATCCAATTTTTTCACCACTATAATTTCGCGGTCTGGAGGAAAAATTGATTTCGCTATCTTTAACCGTTCCTCCCACGATGTGGCGTAGGAAAAGGGATAACTGTCCAGAGAGGTCAGATCAAAGATAACCTGTTGATTCTTGCGACGATCCACAAAGTAAATGTAATGAACCTGTCCAATTCCCGTCACTTGTGTGGCCAAATTGAAAGTTTGGTGCTTATCCGTTGCCCAGTAGTGCAAGGACGAAGTATGCCGCGCCGTCCTGTGAAAGTGACACAGCGCTGCGGGGTGTAGATCGAACTGGTAGTTTCCGAAACCTCCGGACGAGTGGTTTAAATGCAGGAACGTCATGTTGAACTCTTGATGCACAGTTTTCGCACCTGGCTGGTTGTAAAATTCGCACTCGGCTGCCCAAATTAACGACTTCAAAACATCCATGTATATATTGTCTTGCAATCTTGCGGTCGCCTCCAAAATAAGACAAGAACGATCGTTTCTTCGCACGGCGGTGTAATCGTAAACTTTGTCTATACATACCTTTAAAAGTTCTTTTACTGCGTAAGGAGCAGTCTCTTTGCGGCGCACGATATCTTTGAATACGATCAACACCAAAGGAATGTCTAGCTCGAACAACATTGCAATATAAAGCTTTCGCCGCACGTTCCAGTGATTTCGAGGAGAGTTTCGCACGCGACGCAGCGCTTCTTCCAAACTCAGATCGTTGAGGTTTACAACAGCTTCATCGTCGCTTTCGCTCGAGTTTTTATCATTTAACTTTGTCGAGTCTTTACGCAGAGATATGCTATATTGGAATATTGCCATTATCAAGTATCTGACAAGAGTTGCCATATGCTTCTTTAGAGACACCACCATCTCGTAAGACAATCTGGTTTTTCGCACTTCTTGTATTCAAACACCGATTTGGTATAGAGATCTCGACGTGGCGTGATTTGTTCGCGATATTTTTCATCATTTTCCAACCTGCGTTTGGCACCGATCTCCGCCCTACTCGCGCGCAACGATTGGGGTTCGGTCTTATTCACTAGCCAATACCCGACGTGCCATATCAAATAAATTCCTCTGCTACGATATTGGGAATTCCTTCTGGTTTCTTTGGACATTTGTTCGACCGACTCTTCGCAATCGCGATCCTTGTCCCTCAATTTTTTGTTTATAATATAAGAGGCCTTCAAAAGCGCGTCCACCACATCATTCATCAACTGGCTGTTTTCCAACAAATTGGAGAAGTAGTTTTCGGCCTCTGCTGCATCTGCCATAATGTCGGTGATACTGAAGCGGGCGCTATCCAAGACGCCGACTATAAATCATTACCGTAGGATAGAATACTCTGCCGTGCTACCTACGGAAGATCAAACTTACAAAGCTCCGACGCATGCGTCGGCGCGAAGCGTGATGGAGATAAAGGATAAAAAAACAAAACACGCATTGGTGGAGTTGTGTGGGTATGCTTTCCCGGTCATTGTAGTATCGGGAAATAGATTAGCGGGATTGGAATCCATTATGACGGACATGACTTCTTCACAAATTATGTCATGGATCATTTGCACAGAAAAGCGAAAAGGCGGCACCGATTGGTTAAGAAGACTGGCATTATCCCACTTAACTTGGCATGACGTTGTTCATGTGGCGCATAACCGACGCGTATCCTTCAGTGTTCACAACCCCATCACCAAGACCATAAGCGACTTAATCCACCCATCGGGATCCCCCATCGCCTTCACTGTTTGTTACCGATACGGTTGCATGCAGGTCCTGGTTGGTAGTGAAAAGGAATCACGGTTAGACGATGTGGGTCGGGAGGTGGAGGAGGAGGAAGACTGCGGCGAGGATCGTGGTAAAGAATCTTATGAAAAAAACGAGCCTTATGCGGAGTCTTTGTCGTCACGGACCGAGGCGTCGTCATCCATAACCGAGTCGTCGTTTTTGTCCGACGATCCGCTCGATTGCGAAGAATTTTCGTTCGTTTGAGCTTGTTGGTAGAATAGTCGATTGTATAGGGGTCTGACTCTCTCTTGGACTGCAGATTCTCGCGTCATGATCCGCTTCGATTCGCCTTCTATTATGGGTGGTAGATTGAACATGGGAGGTGGATAGGACATTCTACTCACCACATTTAATTTTGGCGCAAACTTTTTGAATAGTTGGCAAAGTGTATTCTGACAATGGTTAAGTGATTCAAACCAATCCACATTAACCATACAACAATTCCTGACCCACATGCGAGAAAATTCTTTGTAAATGCCATTCTGTATGGAAACGTAAATTGGCGAATGGCTTCTTACTCTATCATTGCCCCTATCACGCATGCGTAGGCGGTGCCTGACAGCTAGGGGGTCGCTCACCACCAGTATTACGATATTACACTCCGTTGTCATGTAGGAGAATGTTGGTGCATCCAGCCACTTGGAATAAACCGAAATGGCTTCATTTGCGTCATATTGCTCTCGTTCTGTTGCTGTTATCGCATGCCATATCGCTTCCCAAAGCAAATTGTTGAAATAACATCTATCCCAGAGATATTCTGAATTTTTGAGTTGAATATACCTCGACGAGAAGGTATACCCCATCGATCCAGACAGATGCAGATCTTGTCCGATAGAGTGAATGGATCGGTTGGTTTTTGCCATTTTATAACGTTGGCCCAAGGAACTCTTTCCGACACAACAAACTCCGTCCACGGCCCACGGTCTGGCCGATTCGCCAACATCAGACTTTAATCTTGAAAAAAACAGAGGGTTATTTCTCTCTATTATGTTCATCGCTTATTTTAACACGAACGTTCTCAGAGAACCATGCGTCCAACGCGGAAGTGGAGGATTTATTCCGCGAATGATCAAAGTAATTTTTCTTGTGAATTCTTTGTATGTGACCGACTACGTGGTCTGCCAAAACATAAAGGCGACATAGTATGTCCGAGGCATGGTATACTCTTCCGTCGGTTGCATTCAAACCGCAATCGGGGAGTAGTCGTCTTTTTTTGCCACGCACCATCAACCATTTACGATTGCATTTTGCAGTTTTGATTTCTGGCGTAACGAGTGGTGCCGGCGCTGTTAGGTATCTAACAAAACCCGGTACCCATATGTGCAATCGAGGATTGTTGGAGTCTCCCAAAACAATGATGGGTTCTACTTGGACGTTGTCCACTGCGCGTACGAGCACCGTCCTGAAATCTAACATTCGACATATTATATTAAGCAACACCATTAGGTAATTTCCATGCTTCAACTCGCCGTTTTCTACGATAAAAAAATCTCTAGGAACCGAATCGTTTAGCACCTGTGCAGCGGTATCGCTCAACGAACGATTCGCGTTAATCAGAGGTGCCATGATACTGATAGAGCATTCCGACGGCTGTAGATACGATGCTGTTCGATTGACCTGATCCTAATTGTAATAAGGGGGCTCGCTTGTACAACCAGTCCGAAATGTGCCCCGTGCACTCGCTCATTGTCATTTCTATTGGCGGACAACCCCACGTCCTGGGTCTGATGGATTCTAAATAATCAACCATTCTATTCAGCGTCGAATGCGATCGCATGCCCCTCGGTACTCGTACCGATCTAACAGTCGTGAATTTTTCCAATGTAGATTTCTCTTTTTCGTGTTCTGGATCTACGAATAGCAGGAATTCGTCTCCATACCAGCCAAACGTTTTGCCTCGCTCTTCGAATGTGGCCGTCAGCCTGATCCGGTCGCAGTACAAAACGTCATCGACTACGGTTGTAGGAAAGTATGGCACGGATGGTCGACCGGCAGGTGCGCCACCGAGCCGCACTTCTGTGCAAAATAATTTGTTTCTCTGCCGGATTTCGCGGGGTATGAATGCTTGTGGAATTTCGTTTTTTCTATTCCATCTGTACCATTCGATTTCGTTCATATTTGTTGATACATCATCATAATCTATTTCATAAATCCTAAGAGATATAATTTTGTTTAATTCAAAATTCCGCATTGCCACAGCCGTGATCACTGCTTCCTTGGGCTTTGCTTTCGTTACAAAAACGCAGCCACCAATGCGCGGAATGACGCAACTGAATCTGCGCATAGGAATGAGATTTATATCACAAAGTGCAAACTCTACCTCTTGATATCTATCAGAGCCTGCTGTGGTTTCAAAGTAGTGGAGAGTGGGTTGAGGTCGATCATGATCCTGATCACACATGTTAGAAAAATAAGACTTTTCAAGTTCTTTCAAGTTCTTTTATTTTAAACAAACAAAATCTTATACAAAATTAACCAACAACTCGTCCAACCGTGCGTATCCTCGAAAGAATTCTACACCAAACACAATCTCTGGCGAGTGCTTTATGAATTGTTCGGTTGCTAATGTAGCAAACATTTCTGGAGAATCTAAACCAACATTCGTTCTTGAGTTTTTCTATCCTGTCGGGATGAACGTTCCGAACGCAAGGAATGGGATGGAAGGGTGAATACAACAATTCCTCCAACCACTCGTCTGCGTCCACGACGACCAAATCACACCACGTGGTCTCGCCTATGTTAATGGGAGAGTGTACATGCGTTATTTTGCTGTATTTGTTCTGGAAGAGCGATACACCGACACATTGCCAAACACGTTGTTCCAAATGTCTAAAAAATATAGCGCACAAAGTATGATAGAATCTGTTTTGGCCACTCAAAGATTCATATGACCCGGTCACGAAGCAGCACACTGCCCCCGGAGGTTGTTCAGAGTAGTAATCATTCAATTTGGCACCTCGATTAAATTGTATTTGAACTCGTTCCAGATAGTCACTCATATTATCATGATCGGGAACATCCTCGAATCGACGCCCCCAACCGAAATCGGTTTGATCCAACATTTTGGCGGCGAGACCAGAATAACAGCGTCGCTTCACGGTATATTCGATCACATTACCGTCGTCGTGTGCAGCTGCTGCCGATCTTAGAACCAGATTTCTGATGCTGGCCCGCTGAGGAATCGTACCGAAGGATAACCAAAATTCTATGAAATCTTCGGGTAGACGCGTTTTGCCAGGCGCTTCTTTTTCTTCCTCATCTACTGAACCGGAGGTATCTGAATAGTCG
>NW_026962521.1:0-41732 GCF_032445375.1 Bacillus rossius redtenbacheri | reverse complement strand
CGACTCGTCTTTCCACCTGGTCACCTAGGTTGTCCTGCCTCTGCGTAATTAAGGATACCTGCCTCCTGGATCCGCCGTGACAAACATGACGTCGGCTGCTCCACAGCCGCGGCAATGTTTACTTGACACGCCTCCTGTACCTCGCCTAGAGCACAGATGTTTTTGCGCGACTTGCGCTGCCACCTGATCTAACCTAGTATCGATGTTATTCTGAGCAACCTCTAGTTCTGTCACGCGTGTGTTGACAGCTGCCACGCCCTCTGCGACTCTTCGTGTAGTTCCTGCTTTAAACAGTCTTCCAATAGGTTCAAATTCTGTTTAAGTTCCGTGGCCAGCTCGGCTTTGTTTACATCGAGCCGCGCGGTCAGTTAGGCACTGGTGACATTCAGTTTCTCAGTCATTGCCGTCAAATCTAGCTGTGATCTCAGACATGAAAAGTTTCATTAACGTCTGAACGTCCGGGGTCGTGCTAGCTCCCGCAGCTTCGTTTGTTGACGTTTGTTCCTTTGCGCATGGTGATAAAGTTTTGGGCTGAGACCTGACCTAGTTTCTGTAGATCCGCTCCTTTCCCTAGACCTATCTTGTCCTCTGAGTTTGCTACGCCCTCTGGTATCCATTGTTGACCAATACAAAACACTTTAAAATATCACACAAAACACAAACGTCCCTACGGCCCCACAGTCGGTCGCCAGTTCTCTAAATTTTACCTACCTAAAAGGGGTCTACAGATGTGACTCTGTAAGGTGCATAACTGTAAAAACTAGGGCTATCAACATAAATAAAAATATGCAAACAAGTACTGGAAATAGAAAATTTTGTGTGGACGGGCGAATGGCGAATCTAGCAAAGTAGTAACAAACATATTATAATGGAAAACCAAGATGGTATTGAATTTATTATTGCTGTTTACATAAATTAGACCACTCCAGCACTTTATACAGTGAGTATGGAAAAGGGGGTCAAGAATAAACAAACTGATCGCTGCCAATACATCGGACATAACAAAACAAAAGTTCCAATATTAAGATTATGTTCAAAAAATGTCAAATTAAATTTATCTCAGGGTTGTCTTCCGGCTAAATCACGTCATTAGGGCTCGAAATTCTATCGTTCAAGACTTCTGGACCTGCGGTCGTAAAGTCTTGTGTGTTATTTGAATGTAAACAAAAAAAAATAAAATTGGCCTTTAAGATTTATATATCAAAATGTTGCTGTTCACAAATGATGAAAAATATTTCTCTCACACTTTTTCACTAAAATGATTATTTCGGCCTTAATCGAAAAAGCGTCACCTGGAGCTATAACGTTTTTCAATGGTTACCTGGTGATGCGCAGGGTCCAATTTCAACCATTCATATTATCCTGTGTATTGTGCAGATCGGAGGTATTCTTACATCGGCGACTGCCGTGAAACGTCGCCGTAATTTTAACAATGTTTTTAATCCTCGCACACGGAGTTTTTGGATCACTAAACGCCTGACGACCAGAGCTGTCATCAGACCAAACGCACTTCCCAAGATGGGTCCAAAAACGTTCTCTTCCCCGGCATGCTTAGCGCCGGTCCTTCAAACCAGGCGCCGCCGGCCTCGGGCCAAACCCCGGCTTCCGTTGCGTCTGACGTACAAAATTCAAAGAAAACGGCCGAAAGAAAAAGTTAATTAGAGTGGTTTTATCCAAAATAATCAGTTCATTAGAATAAATATAAAATGTCTTTGGTACATAAAACTGTTTTATAGTAAATGTAAACAAACACTTTAGTTTGTTATATCACACGTCTCGTTGCCAGGCGACGGTAAACGAAGAAAAAAAAAAAGTAAACAAACCACACGACACGTGTCAGAACCTCTGTGATGAGGCCTATTATCACAGATGCCGCTCTCGGAGTGAATTTAACTTCATAGTCAGTTCACTACGTATAAACAGAAAATAAACAATGTCTCTGACACGTGGCATCGTCGCTTCAAGTTTGACAACACTGCATATTGCCGTCGCGCCAAAATTAGCACAGCGCGAAAAATAAAATAAAAAACGTTGCAATGTCTGGCAGTTCGCGCCAACCCTGGCTGCGCGAAGGATGTCTGCAGCTCTGCACTGCAACCTGGCACTGATGACAAGGTACCACCGTACCTTTGATGAAGATCACCGACACTGAAGATACGTTTGCACCAAACGTCTGCAGCATGACGATACGAAGATCCATGGAGTCTGAATAATTCGGCAACAATGACTGATCGGCGAGGGACTAGGCGATATGCTGGTGTGCTGAGACAACACGACATCACCTGGGGACTGGAAGGACGGGATGTCACCTGTGCTGCTACTCCTGTCGTACGTCACAAGGATGACGTCACGTAACATGACAGGCGGGTACGCAGCTGAAGATCCGGACGCCCAGCGACCAGAAGTGGCGTCGGATGGCCGCTCTATCCTGGACATGACGGGCACATGATTGCCGCCGCTCTGCAGGACACGTATTGGCACACCTTTACGGCATACTACGGCTCCCAGTAGTAGATGATGACGTCATCGCAGGTGGGTAGATACGTTCCATGTCGTTCCCCGGCGTCGTTACACACACACAGATATTAGCCTACTCCGCTTCGTTAATCGCGCACTTTAACTTTATGCGTCCATAACGGGTATAGTCCTTGTGTCGTTCACTCCGTCTTCTTCCGCTGCCTAAACCTGAAAATCCTAACTTTAAATTAAGGGGAGTACTGGAATGGCCGTTAAAATACCGTTTACAGCTTAAAATTAAAAAAAATCTTAATAATCAAAATTAATAATGATAAATATTAAATTAACACATAAAACACCTTGCATAACGATAAAACAATACACAAAATAGTTAAACACTTCAGTGACAAAAGTTATACCCTTTAATAAAATCACATATTTAGTGTTGACATAACCATTGTTAGAAATAACACGAAAAATTTACAAGTTCGAATTACAATAAAAAAAACAACTTAACATCATAGTTCATGATACATTTCTAGCCATGAACAATCAAATAAAAACATAAGTTTGTGAACACAATTTTTTTCAAAGACAAACATATCTTGGACTTTGCCGAATTTTGCTTGTTTACATTCTGCACTTGAAAAACTCACATTGTTGACAATGCGATAGCTGTCTTGCATTTTTTTTTTTCAGCTCATTATGCTATTGGGAATTTTTTTTTCTTTATATAATTGATTTTTTTCAATTAACATGCTTAATTTTTTTTAAAAATTAAAGACAGCTCATTAAAGCAAATTCAAAACATAACACTTCAATGACAAAGTATCCTCATAGCATCACAGATGCATACACAATTCAATACCATTTACAATATGTATTTAAATTATTTACGTCACATGTTATTAATTGCTTTAGATAGCAATATATCTTTGTTTACTTTGCGTGAGGAGCAGGGTATGCGTACAAATACACGTAGTTTTAGTACCCTTCCTGTAAAACTCCTTCACGTTGTCCTCTTGACTCGTCGTTTTTTTTATACAACAGGTAGGCTACACATATGTTTGCAGGCAGATGACAACAACTACACTTATCACTTGAAGACATCACATCGCCAACAGGATGGACTTTCGATAGTGATATAAGTGCCACGTCGAGGGTTGAGATAATATCTCTTGTGCTTCTGTGCATTGTAGGCCTATCGACGTAATAAATCAGTGTCCTCGTATTTCCATTTTTCCTTTCCTCAGCGGAAAATATAATAACCAATACCCCATAGCCAGTGTAAATAAATGGAAATTATGGCTGAAGTGGATAGCCATTTAAATAGTGTGGTGACCCTGTGGGGTTACCAATTAGTGTAATAAATTTGGGATTTTACCACACAGGTAAGTGTTGGATCGCTTATTAGATCCGGAGCCAATCAGGTTAGTGCTATACACAGTGCTGTGTATGTGCTTGTCGTTAGGGTGTTAACAATATCAGTTCGCCTATAGGTACACTGTAGCATATCTGTATTTCTGTCTCACTGCGCTACCTGAAAAAAATTAATTAGTACCTTACGTACTTGTGCGTGCCGAATACTTACAATTAATTCACAAGATAGTACCATTCATCATATCGCGCGGGTCGAAACACACTTACTAGGTGCCGCCGATATGTACTATCGTACACAAAATTGGTTCGCGGAACATCCACTACTGGGACAGAGACACACAAACTCTCGTACCGAACCGTACATTACTCAGGAATTAACACGTCTGAGCGCAAACATCAGCTGAGTACACTATACTCCTCTCAGCTGACAAACACCTTAATACACCTGCGCAGTTTACCGTTGCGTACAATGACAGTTGTACATACCTTTGAAAACATCCTCTTTAAACTTGTTGAGGTAAACATGTAATTAAATTTACGTTTATCTTTCAGACCTGCAGGCCAAACATTATAACAGGCTGCTAACTGGTAAACAGCTGTTCTTAACTTGCACCACGGGTGCAGTGTAGGCTCTTAACTGATTTATGTTGTAGCGTCCCACAACTTCATTGGTTGCTACATCCAGCAACGTATAGCAATTCTCGTGATGAACCTGCGTAACTTTATAAGGTCCGCTATACAAGAGAAATAATTTCTTCGTGACCTGCTCCCACTTATGACTGACAGGTGCAGCACGCCGCAAAACTAGGTCACCGACCTTGAAGTAATGTCTCTTGCGTTTCGCCTGCTTGCTCCTGTTCCTGGCTTCCTGTACAAGCTTCGCACTTATCAGCTGTTCCATATCTTCACGGCTGGGTATCGCGTTACTTCCGGGGTCGTCGTCGCAGGTGGGTAGATACGTTGGCGGGATCGCAGTTGATCGAACCAGGCAGATGGCTTCATGAGGGGTAACACCGGTGCTCGTGTGGATAGTGTGATTCATGACACATTCTACTAGCGGCAGGCGGTCACGCCAGCTCTGCTGCGCGTCGTGGCAGTAGGCTCGGAGCATATTTCCTAGTGTGCGCATCTGTCGCTCCACCGGATTGCTCTGTGGGTGCCTGACCGATGACATAGTGGGTGTCGTGCCTAATTTACGTACACCATCTTGCCAGATGTTACTTGTAAATTGGGATCCTCGGTCAGACAACACGTACTCTACTAAGCCAATTTCTTCTGTGTACGACTTAAATTTCTTTAGTACAGTTTCCGCATTTGCCTTAACAATTGCGTATAGCTTGGTGTATTTGCTGTAGATGTCCATTACAACGAAAATGTATTTAATGCCAGCCTTTGATGTAGGTAGAGGTCCAAACAAATCTACCGATACCAGCTCAAGTGCTCTACTGGGTAGAATAGGCTGTGGCTCGCCGTGCAGCCGTTCTCGTGCGTGCTTCGTTTTCTGGCATAGTAAACACGATGCAGTAATCTTCGCTACGCCCTTAGGCATTCCAGGCCAGTACAATTGCCTCTTGATTGCGCCGCATAACTTGCTCGATCCGATGTGGCCTAAGCTGGTATGCAACTCCCATGCTATCTTGTTTTGCATACTAGCCGGAATAACAGGTTTACAGTTGTTTTCAAAATAAATTTTGCGGTCAAATTTCTTGTACAAAATTCCCTGTGCGTCCTGACAGTAATGTAGCTGTATTTTGTGAGTGGCTTCACACGTTGACAGCTTCCTTATCACGTTCTGGCAAAACGTGTCCGCTTCCTGTTGCGTTCGTAGCTCTTTCAGGATATGCTGCAACTTCTTGTTTTCAACGAAGCTCGTTATTATTGCTGGCGCTACTAAGAATTCCTTAGGCTTTTTTTCTGGAAACATTTCACCTGTGGTATTAGTTGACATTCTACTCAGGTAGTCTGCGGCGAGATTGTCCGTGCCCTTGATATGACAGCTGTCAATGTCATATTCCTGTAGAAGCAAATACCATCTGGTTAGGCGGTTACCAAATACCTTGCCGGCTTTCAAGCACGTTAACGCCTGGTGATCGGTTAACAGCTTCACCTTCTCGCCGAGCAGGATGTCACGGTATTTTTGTAAGCTCCACACAATGGCTAGGGCTTCTTTCTCGGTCGTGGTGTAGTTCCGCTCGGCCGGATTCAGGGTGCGGCTTGCCATTGCTACTGTCTTCTCGTTTCCTGCGTCGTCTAGCTGCGCTAGCTTGCAGCCTAACGCGTAATCAGACGCGTCGGTGTACAAGTAGAACTCCTTGTTAGGCGCTGGATGGTCTATCACATGCTCTGTCAGGAAAATTTTCTTTAATTCTTCAAATGCAGTTTGCTCTGCCTGTCCCCAGCTCCACACTACATCTTTCTTTAGCAATGTAAACAATGCTAGCGCCACTCCGGCGATCCTGTCACTGTAGTGTCTGTAAAATCCCACTACACCGAGAAATGCACGCAGCTGTCGTACGTTCTGTGGTACAGGGAAGTCTTGTATTGCGTCCAATTTGTCCGGAGCTGTTTTGATTCCAGTCGGAGTCAATATGTGTCCGAGGAACTGCAGTTCCTCGCGGCAAAACAGGGACTTCTTAATTTTTACCGTCATGCCAGCAGTTTGCAATTTAGTCAGTACGGTGCTGATGTGCCCGACGTGTTCTTCGAACGTAGATGACAGTATTAGTATGTCGTCAACATAAGCACGTGCGAACTCCTGACACTCAGGTCCTAGTGTCGCTGACAAACATCTTGAAAATTCCGCTACCGCATTACACAATCCAAATGGTAGGACTTGAAATGTATATTGCTGGTTTTGAAAGAGAAACGCAGTGTACTGGCAAGAATTTTCTTCAAGCGGAATTTGCCAGTACCCTGATGACAAGTCCAGCGTTGTCAGGTACTTCACTCCTTGGCACAGTCGCAGGATTTCAGCCGTTTGTCTAGGGCTTTCCCTATCCTTAATCGTGATACGATTGATCTCACGTGCGTCCAGACATAGGCGCACAGTACCGTCCTTCTTACGTACACATACGATCGGATTTGCGTATGGACTCGCTTCTCTTTTAATTATTTTCCAATCCAGCATTAACTGTAGGTAGTCTGTTGCTTCATGAATATACTTTGCTGGGATTGGATACGTTTTTCTGTGAAAGGGTTCCCCTTCTTTCACTTTAATTTTAGCTTGGAAAAACGTGTTGTAACCAGGTTTCTCACTGAAAACATCCCTGTGTTTACATAACAGCGCGTACAACTCCTGGGTTTGTTTACAATTTAGATTGTTGATTTCCTGAACAATTTGTTTTAACTCTTCCCAAGTAACTACAGGGCTGTCACTTGATTGTACTGTACATATCTGTGGCGTAATGTTATTGTGGCGCAGCATGCCAACAAATTTTCCCTGCACTTTCCATTGGCCTGTTGTTATTGTGACGGGCAATCGACACTCTGATGACGTCACAGTCCACTCGTCAAAATTAAGTATGACCCCATGCTGTGCTAGGAAGTCAGTACCTAATATCAGTGTCTTAGCTAGGCCCTTCACGACTAATGCAGTCACTGTTTTGCTATGACCTAAGCCTTGAATGGTCAGTAGCACTTGTTTGTTTATTACCGGACTTGCCCGTGACGTCACACCTATGATCTTGATACACGGTACAGGCAGAATGTGTAGTCGTTGTCCGGCGTTCTCCAGCTGTCGCACAAACTCCTCGCTGATACAGCTCACTTCCGCTCCGCTGTCCAGTAATACAGTGATTTGTTGTCCGTTTACTTCCAGTTCCACTTCCGGACATACTGCGTTGTAAAGAGGCAGACTGTCCTCTGGCGTCTCGCCGTACAGAAATTCTCGTTCACTCTCTCTAAGTAATGCTGTGGCTAGTAGCACTCGGTACGTTAAGTCGTCGTACGTCGGTATGATTAATTTTACCCCTCTGCCTGGTTCGAAGATTGTCGATCGGAGTACGCCATCGCCAATCTGTTCTAGTTTAACGCCTGCTGACTGACGTTGTTAGTCAGCATGGCGCCTGGTGTTCCGCTGGTTTGTTGACGTGGTGGGATCGGTGTCTGTCGCTCGAAGTATCCCAGCGGTGGGAGTGCAGGAGGTGGTGTGTTGTAGGCGGTGAAACTCGTCGATTGCAGTGGCGGGACGGTTTCTTCCGCGCGGGGATTGTAATGGTGTGGCGGTCGGTCCTGACACTCGTGACGCGGTGACCTTGGTCTCTCGTCACGGTGCTCGCACCTGGGAAGCCGTGCACTTCTCTCCTGCTGTTGTCTCTTGTTGTGCCGTGGTGAGCTGGGATGCTGAGGGATGTGCTGATCCTCGTCTTCACTGTCAGCTCGCCTGCGTTTTCCCCACCATCCTTCGTTCTTGCCACGTGGTTGCTTCCGATAGGGCTTAGGGCTGAAGCCGGCATGCTTCTGGAACTTCCAGCTGGCAGTGTTTACATTCCGCTGGCCATCTCCACCGCGCTGCCACTGGTGGTACAGGGGTGCTGCCTTCTGTGCAGGTGTCTTGTCGTTTGACTCCTGGCTGCTCCTTGACTGCCGCTCTAGCCTGTCAAAAGCTAGGACTTGCTCCCTGAATTCTGTCACACTGGTGAAGTGTCGTCCCGTAAGATGCACTTGGTAGCGATGAGGTAGCTGTGCGATTATCATCGCCGCGAACTCTTCATTCCCCATCTCGAGGTCGAGGTACCTAGTCCTCTCGAACATGGATGCCATATGGCTTTCAAGGGTCTTGTTTTTGCGGACGTCAAACTTCTCGCCGTACAGCCGTGCTCGCAGGTTGCCTTGGATGCGGACACTCCAGTACTGTGCTTTAAACAACGTTTTGAACTCGTGGTAGCTGGCTGTTGTGGGTTGATGGACCTCCCACCAATAGTAGGCATGCTCTCGCAGTGCGGTGCCTAGGCATTTAAGCCTCTCGTCACTGGTCAACCTGAACATGTCTGCGTAGTCCTCAAACTTGCGCAGAAAACGCATAGGATTTTCATGTTCTGCCCCTGAGTATCTAGGCATAGCCTCCGACCATTGTCTAGCAGGGTGATGCATGGCTGTGACTTGACTCATAACAGTGTTGTCCGTGGGTCGTTCCGGTTGTCGAGGGGTTGGTTTGTCCGGTTCGGGTGCTGACGTGACTGTACACAAAATAGGCTCGTCAGATGTTAGGTTGTGTAGGCGTAATGTCATCATCCTTTCCTCCAGGCTCCCGACTCGTCTTTCCACCTGGTCACCTAGGTTGTCCTGCCTCTGCGTAATTAAGGATACCTGCTCCTGGATCCGCCGTGACAAACATGACGTCTGCTGCTCCACAGCCGCGGCAATGTTTACTTGACACGCCTCCTGTACCTCGCCTAGAGCACAGATGTTTTGCGCGACTTGCGCTGCCACCTGATCTAACCTAGTATCGATGTTATTCTGAGCAACCTCTAGTTCTGTCACGCGTGTGTTGACAGCTGCCACGCCCTCTGCGACTTCGTGTAGTTCCTGCTTTAAACAGTCTTCCAATAGGTTCAAATTCTGTTAAGTTCCGTGGCCAGCTCGGCTTTGTTTACATCGAGCCGCGCGGTCAGTTAGGCACTGGTGACATTCAGTTTCTCAGTCATGCCGTCAAATCTAGCTGTGATCTCAGACATGAAAAGTTTCATTAACGTCTGAACGTCCGGGGTCGTGCTAGCTCCCGCAGCTTCGTTTGTTGACGTTTGTTCCTTTGCGCATGGTGATAAAGTTTTGGGCTGAGACCTGACCTAGTTTCTGTAGATCCGCTCCTTTCCCTAGACCTATCTTGTCCTCTGAGTTTGCTACGCCCTCTGGTATCCATTGTTGACCAATACAAAACACTTTAAAATATCACACAAAACACAAACGTCCCTACGGCCCCACAGTCGGTCGCCAGTTCTCTAAATTTTACCTACCTAAAAGGGGTCTACAGATGTGACTCTGTAAGGTGCATAACTGTAAAAACTAGGGCTATCAACATAAATAAAAATATGCAAACAAGTACTGGAAATAGAAAATTTTGTGTGACGGGCGAATGGCGAATCTAGCAAAGTAGTAACAAACATATTATAATGGAAAACCAAGATGGTATTGAATTTATTATTGCTGTTTACATAAATTAGACCACTCCAGCACTTTATACAGTGAGTATGAAAAGGGGGTCAAGAATAAACAAACTGATCGCTGCCAATACATCGGACATAACAAAACAAAAGTTCCAATATTAAGATTATGTTCAAAAAATGTCAAATTAAATTTATCTCAGGGTTGTCTTCCGGCTAAATCACGTCATTAGGGCTCGAAATTCTATCGTTCAAGACTTCTGGACCTGCGGTCGTAAAGTCTTGTGTGTTATTTGAATGTAAACAAAAAAAAATAAAATTGGCCTTTAAGATTTATATATCAAAATGTTGCTGTTCACAAATGATGAAAAATATTTCTCTCACACTTTTTCACTAAAATGATTATTTCGGCCTTAATCGAAAAAGCGTCACCTGGAGCTATAACGTTTTTCAATGGTTACCTGGTGATGCGCAGGGTCCAATTTCAACCATTCATATTATCCTGTGTATTGTGCAGATCGGAGGTATTCTTACATCGGCGACTGCCGTGAAACGTCGCCGTAATTTTAACAATGTTTTTAATCCTCGCACACGGAGTTTTTGGATCACTAAACGCCTGACGACCAGAGCTGTCATCAGACCAAACGCACTTCCCAAGATGGGTCCAAAAACGTTCTCTTCCCCGGCATGCTTAGCGCCGGTCCTTCAAACCAGGCGCCGCCGGCCTCGGGCCAAACCCCGGCTTCCGTTGCGTCTGACGTACAAAATTCAAAGAAAACGGCCGAAAGAAAAAGTTAATTAGAGTGGTTTTATCCAAAATAATCAGTTCATTAGAATAAATATAAAATGTCTTTGGTACATAAAACTGTTTTATAGTAAATGTAAACAAACACTTTAGTTTGTTATATCACACGTCTCGTTGCCAGGCGACGGTAAACGAAGAAAAAAAAAAAGTAAACAAACCACACGACACGTGTCAGAACCTCTGTGATGAGGCCTATTATCACAGATGCCGCTCTCGGAGTGAATTTAACTTCATAGTCAGTTCACTACGTATAAACAGAAAATAAACAATGTCTCTGACACGTGGCATCGTCGCTTCAAGTTTGACAACACTGCATATTGCCGTCGCGCCAAAATTAGCACAGCGCGAAAAATAAAATAAAAAACGTTGCAATGTCTGGCAGTTCGCGCCAACCCTGGCTGCGCGAAGGATGTCTGCAGCTCTGCACTGCAACCTGGCACTGATGACAAGGTACCACCGTACCTTTGATGAAGATCACCGACACTGAAGATACGTTTGCACCAAACGTCTGCAGCATGACGATACGAAGATCCATGGAGTCTGAATAATTCGGCAACAATGACTGATCGGCGAGGGACTAGGCGATATGCTGGTGTGCTGAGACAACACGACATCACCTGGGGACTGGAAGGACGGGATGTCACCTGTGCTGCTACTCCTGTCGTACGTCACAAGGATGACGTCACGTAACATGACAGGCGGGTACGCAGCTGAAGATCCGGACGCCCAGCGACCAGAAGTGGCGTCGGATGGCCGCTCTATCCTGGACATGACGGGCACATGATTGCCGCCGCTCTGCAGGACACGTATTGGCACACCTTTACGGCATACTACGGCTCCCAGTAGTAGATGATGACGTCATCGCAGGTGGGTAGATACGTTCCATGTCGTTCCCCGGCGTCGTTACACACACACAGATATTAGCCTACTCCGCTTCGTTAATCGCGCACTTTAACTTTATGCGTCCATAACGGGTATAGTCCTTGTGTCGTTCACTCCGTCTTCTTCCGCTGCCTAAACCTGAAAATCCTAACTTTAAATTAAGGGGAGTACTGGAATGGCCGTTAAAATACCGTTTACAGCTTAAAATTAAAAAAAATCTTAATAATCAAAATTAATAATGATAAATATTAAATTAACACATAAAACACCTTGCATAACGATAAAACAATACACAAAATAGTTAAACACTTCAGTGACAAAAGTTATACCCTTTAATAAAATCACATATTTAGTGTTGACATAACCATTGTTAGAAATAACACGAAAAATTTACAAGTTCGAATTACAATAAAAAAAACAACTTAACATCATAGTTCATGATACATTTCTAGCCATGAACAATCAAATAAAAACATAAGTTTGTGAACACAATTTTTTTCAAAGACAAACATATCTTGGACTTTGCCGAATTTTGCTTGTTTACATTCTGCACTTGAAAAACTCACATTGTTGACAATGCGATAGCTGTCTTGCATTTTTTTTTTTCAGCTCATTATGCTATTGGGAATTTTTTTTTCTTTATATAATTGATTTTTTTCAATTAACATGCTTAATTTTTTTTAAAAATTAAAGACAGCTCATTAAAGCAAATTCAAAACATAACACTTCAATGACAAAGTATCCTCATAGCATCACAGATGCATACACAATTCAATACCATTTACAATATGTATTTAAATTATTTACGTCACATGTTATTAATTGCTTTAGATAGCAATATATCTTTGTTTACTTTGCGTGAGGAGCAGGGTATGCGTACAAATACACGTAGTTTTAGTACCCTTCCTGTAAAACTCCTTCACGTTGTCCTCTTGACTCGTCGTTTTTTTTATACAACAGGTAGGCTACACATATGTTTGCAGGCAGATGACAACAACTACACTTATCACTTGAAGACATCACATCGCCAACAGGATGGACTTTCGATAGTGATATAAGTGCCACGTCGAGGGTTGAGATAATATCTCTTGTGCTTCTGTGCATTGTAGGCCTATCGACGTAATAAATCAGTGTCCTCGTATTTCCATTTTTCCTTTCCTCAGCGGAAAATATAATAACCAATACCCCATAGCCAGTGTAAATAAATGGAAATTATGGCTGAAGTGGATAGCCATTTAAATAGTGTGGTGACCCTGTGGGGTTACCAATTAGTGTAATAAATTTGGGATTTTACCACACAGGTAAGTGTTGGATCGCTTATTAGATCCGGAGCCAATCAGGTTAGTGCTATACACAGTGCTGTGTATGTGCTTGTCGTTAGGGTGTTAACAATATCAGTTCGCCTATAGGTACACTGTAGCATATCTGTATTTCTGTCTCACTGCGCTACCTGAAAAAAATTAATTAGTACCTTACGTACTTGTGCGTGCCGAATACTTACAATTAATTCACAAGATAGTACCATTCATCATATCGCGCGGGTCGAAACACACTTACTAGGTGCCGCCGATATGTACTATCGTACACAAAATTGGTTCGCGGAACATCCACTACTGGGACAGAGACACACAAACTCTCGTACCGAACCGTACATTACTCAGGAATTAACACGTCTGAGCGCAAACATCAGCTGAGTACCCTATACTCCTCTCAGCTGACAAACACCTTAATACACCTGCGCAGTTTACCGTTGCGTACAATGACAGTTGTACATACCTTTGAAAACATCCTCTTTAAACTTGTTGAGGTAAACATGTAATTAAATTTACGTTTATCTTTCAGACCTGCAGGCCAAACATTATAACAGGCTGCTAACTGGTAAACAGCTGTTCTTAACTTGCACCACGGGTGCAGTGTAGGCTCTTAACTGATTTATGTTGTAGCGTCCCACAACTTCATTGGTTGCTACATCCAGCAACGTATAGCAATTCTCGTGATGAACCTGCGTAACTTTATAAGGTCCGCTATACAAGAGAAATAATTTCTTCGTGACCTGCTCCCACTTATGACTGACAGGTGCAGCACGCCGCAAAACTAGGTCACCGACCTTGAAGTAATGTCTCTTGCGTTTCGCCTGCTTGCTCCTGTTCCTGGCTTCCTGTACAAGCTTCGCACTTATCAGCTGTTCCATATCTTCACGGCTGGGTATCGCGTTACTTCCGGGGTCGTCGTCGCAGGTGGGTAGATACGTTGGCGGGATCGCAGTTGATCGAACCAGGCAGATGGCTTCATGAGGGGTAACACCGGTGCTCGTGTGGATAGTGTGATTCATGACACATTCTACTAGCGGCAGGCGGTCACGCCAGCTCTGCTGCGCGTCGTGGCAGTAGGCTCGGAGCATATTTCCTAGTGTGCGCATCTGTCGCTCCACCGGATTGCTCTGTGGGTGCCTGACCGATGACATAGTGGGTGTCGTGCCTAATTTACGTACACCATCTTGCCAGATGTTACTTGTAAATTGGGATCCTCGGTCAGACAACACGTACTCTACTAAGCCAATTTCTTCTGTGTACGACTTAAATTTCTTTAGTACAGTTTCCGCATTTGCCTTAACAATTGCGTATAGCTTGGTGTATTTGCTGTAGATGTCCATTACAACGAAAATGTATTTAATGCCAGCCTTTGATGTAGGTAGAGGTCCAAACAAATCTACCGATACCAGCTCAAGTGCTCTACTGGGTAGAATAGGCTGTGGCTCGCCGTGCAGCCGTTCTCGTGCGTGCTTCGTTTTCTGGCATAGTAAACACGATGCAGTAATCTTCGCTACGCCCTTAGGCATTCCAGGCCAGTACAATTGCCTCTTGATTGCGCCGCATAACTTGCTCGATCCGATGTGGCCTAAGCTGGTATGCAACTCCCATGCTATCTTGTTTTGCATACTAGCCGGAATAACAGGTTTACAGTTGTTTTCAAAATAAATTTTGCGGTCAAATTTCTTGTACAAAATTCCCTGTGCGTCCTGACAGTAATGTAGCTGTATTTTGTGAGTGGCTTCACACGTTGACAGCTTCCTTATCACGTTCTGGCAAAACGTGTCCGCTTCCTGTTGCGTTCGTAGCTCTTTCAGGATATGCTGCAACTTCTTGTTTTCAACGAAGCTCGTTATTATTGCTGGCGCTACTAAGAATTCCTTAGGCTTTTTTTCTGGAAACATTTCACCTGTGGTATTAGTTGACATTCTACTCAGGTAGTCTGCGGCGAGATTGTCCGTGCCCTTGATATGACAGCTGTCAATGTCATATTCCTGTAGAAGCAAATACCATCTGGTTAGGCGGTTACCAAATACCTTGCCGGCTTTCAAGCACGTTAACGCCTGGTGATCGGTTAACAGCTTCACCTTCTCGCCGAGCAGGATGTCACGGTATTTTTGTAAGCTCCACACAATGGCTAGGGCTTCTTTCTCGGTCGTGGTGTAGTTCCGCTCGGCCGGATTCAGGGTGCGGCTTGCCATTGCTACTGTCTTCTCGTTTCCTGCGTCGTCTAGCTGCGCTAGCTTGCAGCCTAACGCGTAATCAGACGCGTCGGTGTACAAGTAGAACTCCTTGTTAGGCGCTGGATGGTCTATCACATGCTCTGTCAGGAAAATTTTCTTTAATTCTTCAAATGCAGTTTGCTCTGCCTGTCCCCAGCTCCACACTACATCTTTCTTTAGCAATGTAAACAATGCTAGCGCCACTCCGGCGATCCTGTCACTGTAGTGTCTGTAAAATCCCACTACACCGAGAAATGCACGCAGCTGTCGTACGTTCTGTGGTACAGGGAAGTCTTGTATTGCGTCCAATTTGTCCGGAGCTGTTTTGATTCCAGTCGGAGTCAATATGTGTCCGAGGAACTGCAGTTCCTCGCGGCAAAACAGGGACTTCTTAATTTTTACCGTCATGCCAGCAGTTTGCAATTTAGTCAGTACGGTGCTGATGTGCCCGACGTGTTCTTCGAACGTAGATGACAGTATTAGTATGTCGTCAACATAAGCACGTGCGAACTCCTGACACTCAGGTCCTAGTGTCGCTGACAAACATCTTGAAAATTCCGCTACCGCATTACACAATCCAAATGGTAGGACTTGAAATGTATATTGCTGGTTTTGAAAGAGAAACGCAGTGTACTGGCAAGAATTTTCTTCAAGCGGAATTTGCCAGTACCCTGATGACAAGTCCAGCGTTGTCAGGTACTTCACTCCTTGGCACAGTCGCAGGATTTCAGCCGTTTGTCTAGGGCTTTCCCTATCCTTAATCGTGATACGATTGATCTCACGTGCGTCCAGACATAGGCGCACAGTACCGTCCTTCTTACGTACACATACGATCGGATTTGCGTATGGACTCGCTTCTCTTTTAATTATTTTCCAATCCAGCATTAACTGTAGGTAGTCTGTTGCTTCATGAATATACTTTGCTGGGATTGGATACGTTTTTCTGTGAAAGGGTTCCCCTTCTTTCACTTTAATTTTAGCTTGGAAAAACGTGTTGTAACCAGGTTTCTCACTGAAAACATCCCTGTGTTTACATAACAGCGCGTACAACTCCTGGGTTTGTTTACAATTAAGATTGTTGATTTCCTGAACAATTTGTTTTAACTCTTCCCAAGTAACTACAGGGCTGTCACTTGATTGTACTGTACATATCTGTGGCGTAATGTTATTGTGGCGCAGCATGCCAACAAATTTTCCCTGCACTTTCCATTGGCCTGTTGTTATTGTGACGGGCAATCGACACTCTGATGACGTCACAGTCCACTCGTCAAAATTAAGTATGACCCCATGCTGTGCTAGGAAGTCAGTACCTAATATCAGTGTCTTAGCTAGGCCCTTCACGACTAATGCAGTCACTGTTTTGCTATGACCTAAGCCTTGAATGGTCAGTAGCACTTGTTTGTTTATTACCGGACTTGCCCGTGACGTCACACCTATGATCTTGATACACGGTACAGGCAGAATGTGTAGTCGTTGTCCGGCGTTCTCCAGCTGTCGCACAAACTCCTCGCTGATACAGCTCACTTCCGCTCCGCTGTCCAGTAATACAGTGATTTGTTGTCCGTTTACTTCCAGTTCCACTTCCGGACATACTGCGTTGTAAAGAGGCAGACTGTCCTCTGGCGTCTCGCCGTACAGAAATTCTCGTTCACTCTCTCTAAGTAATGCTGTGGCTAGTAGCACTCGGTACGTTAAGTCGTCATACGTCGGTATGATTAATTTTACCCCTCTGCCTGGTTCGAAGATTGTCGATCGGAGTACGCCATCGCCAATCTGTTCTAGTTTAACGCCTGCTGACTGACGTTGTTAGTCAGCATGGCGCCTGGTGTTCCGCTGGTTTGTTGACGTGGTGGGATCGGTGTCTGTCGCTCGAAGTATCCCAGCGGTGGGAGTGCAGGAGGTGGTGTGTTGTAGGCGGTGAAACTCGTCGATTGCAGTGGCGGGACGGTTTCTTCCGCGCGGGGATTGTAATGGTGTGGCGGTCGGTCCTGACACTAGTGACGCGGTGACCTTGGTCTCTCGTCACGGTGCTCGCACCTGGGAAGCCGTGCACTTCTCTCCTGCTGTTGTCTCTTGTTGTGCCGTGGTGAGCTGGGATGCTGAGGGATGTGCTGATCCTCGTCTTCACTGTCAGCTCGCCTGCGTTTTCCCCACCATCCTTCGTTCTTGCCACGTGGTTGCTTCCGATAGGGCTTAGGGCTGAAGCCGGCATGCTTCTGGAACTTCCAGCTGGCAGTGTTTACATTCCGCTGGCCATCTCCACCGCGCTGCCACTGGTGGTACAGGGGTGCTGCCTTCTGTGCAGGTGTCTTGTCGTTTGACTCCTGGCTGCTCCTTGACTGCCGCTCTAGCCTGTCAAAAGCTAGGACTTGCTCCCTGAATTCTGTCACACTGGTGAAGTGTCGTCCCGTAAGATGCACTTGGTAGCGATGAGGTAGCTGTGCGATTATCATCGCCGCGAACTCTTCATTCCCCATCTCGAGGTCGAGGTACCTAGTCCTCTCGAACATGGATGCCATATGGCTTTCAAGGGTCTTGTTTTTGCGGACGTCAAACTTCTCGCCGTACAGCCGTGCTCGCAGGTTGCCTTGGATGCGGACACTCCAGTACTGTGCTTTAAACAACGTTTTGAACTCGTGGTAGCTGGCTGTTGTGGGTTGATGGACCTCCCACCAATAGTAGGCATGCTCTCGCAGTGCGGTGCCTAGGCATTTAAGCCTCTCGTCACTGGTCAACCTGAACATGTCTGCGTAGTCCTCAAACTTGCGCAGAAAACGCATAGGATTTTCATGTTCTGCCCCTGAGTATCTAGGCATAGCCTCCGACCATTGTCTAGCAGGGTGATGCATGGCTGTGACTTGACTCATAACAGTGTTGTCCGTGGGTCGTTCCGGTTGTCGAGGGGTTGGTTTGTCCGGTTCGGGTGCTGACGTGACTGTACACAAAATAGGCTCGTCAGATGTTAGGTTGTGTAGGCGTAATGTCATCATCCTTTCCTCCAGGCTCCCGACTCGTCTTTCCACCTGGTCACCTAGGTTGTCCTGCCTCTGCGTAATTAAGGATACCTGCTCCTGGATCCGCCGTGACAAACATGACGTCTGCTGCTCCACAGCCGCGGCAATGTTTACTTGACACGCCTCCTGTACCTCGCCTAGAGCACAGATGTTTTGCGCGACTTGCGCTGCCACCTGATCTAACCTAGTATCGATGTTATTCTGAGCAACCTCTAGTTCTGTCACGCGTGTGTTGACAGCTGCCACGCCCTCTGCGACTTCGTGTAGTTCCTGCTTTAAACAGTCTTCCAATAGGTTCAAATTCTGTTAAGTTCCGTGGCCAGCTCGGCTTTGTTTACATCGAGCCGCGCGGTCAGTTAGGCACTGGTGACATTCAGTTTCTCAGTCATGCCGTCAAATCTAGCTGTGATCTCAGACATGAAAAGTTTCATTAACGTCTGAACGTCCGGGGTCGTGCTAGCTCCCGCAGCTTCGTTTGTTGACGTTTGTTCCTTTGCGCATGGTGATAAAGTTTTGGGCTGAGACCTGACCTAGTTTCTGTAGATCCGCTCCTTTCCCTAGACCTATCTTGTCCTCTGAGTTTGCTACGCCCTCTGGTATCCATTGTTGACCAATACAAAACACTTTAAAATATCACACAAAACACAAACGTCCCTACGGCCCCACAGTCGGTCGCCAGTTCTCTAAATTTTACCTACCTAAAAGGGGTCTACAGATGTGACTCTGTAAGGTGCATAACTGTAAAAACTAGGGCTATCAACATAAATAAAAATATGCAAACAAGTACTGGAAATAGAAAATTTTGTGTGACGGGCGAATGGCGAATCTAGCAAAGTAGTAACAAACATATTATAATGGAAAACCAAGATGGTATTGAATTTATTATTGCTGTTTACATAAATTAGACCACTCCAGCACTTTATACAGTGAGTATGAAAAGGGGGTCAAGAATAAACAAACTGATCGCTGCCAATACATCGGACATAACAAAACAAAAGTTCCAATATTAAGATTATGTTCAAAAAATGTCAAATTAAATTTATCTCAGGGTTGTCTTCCGGCTAAATCACGTCATTAGGGCTCGAAATTCTATCGTTCAAGACTTCTGGACCTGCGGTCGTAAAGTCTTGTGTGTTATTTGAATGTAAACAAAAAAAAATAAAATTGGCCTTTAAGATTTATATATCAAAATGTTGCTGTTCACAAATGATGAAAAATATTTCTCTCACACTTTTTCACTAAAATGATTATTTCGGCCTTAATCGAAAAAGCGTCACCTGGAGCTATAACGTTTTTCAATGGTTACCTGGTGATGCGCAGGGTCCAATTTCAACCATTCATATTATCCTGTGTATTGTGCAGATCGGAGGTATTCTTACATCGGCGACTGCCGTGAAACGTCGCCGTAATTTTAACAATGTTTTTAATCCTCGCACACGGAGTTTTTGGATCACTAAACGCCTGACGACCAGAGCTGTCATCAGACCAAACGCACTTCCCAAGATGGGTCCAAAAACGTTCTCTTCCCCGGCATGCTTAGCGCCGGTCCTTCAAACCAGGCGCCGCCGGCCTCGGGCCAAACCCCGGCTTCCGTTGCGTCTGACGTACAAAATTCAAAGAAAACGGCCGAAAGAAAAAGTTAATTAGAGTGGTTTTATCCAAAATAATCAGTTCATTAGAATAAATATAAAATGTCTTTGGTACATAAAACTGTTTTATAGTAAATGTAAACAAACACTTTAGTTTGTTATATCACACGTCTCGTTGCCAGGCGACGGTAAACGAAGGAAAAAAAAAAGTAAACAAACCACACGACACGTGTCAGAACCTCTGTGATGAGGCCTATTATCACAGATGCCGCTCTCGGAGTGAATTTAACTTCATAGTCAGTTCACTACGTATAAACAGAAAATAAACAATGTCTCTGACACGTGGCATCGTCGCTTCAAGTTTGACAACACTGCATATTGCCGTCGCGCCAAAATTAGCACAGCGCGAAAAATAAAATAAAAAACGTTGCAATGTCTGGCAGTTCGCGCCAACCCTGGCTGCGCGAAGGATGTCTGCAGCTCTGCACTGCAACCTGGCACTGATGACAAGGTACCACCGTACCTTTGATGAAGATCACCGACACTGAAGATACGTTTGCACCAAACGTCTGCAGCATGACGATACGAAGATCCATGGAGTCTGAATAATTCGGCAACAATGACTGATCGGCGAGGGACTAGGCGATATGCTGGTGTGCTGAGACAACACGACATCACCTGGGGACTGGAAGGACGGGATGTCACCTGTGCTGCTACTCCTGTCGTACGTCACAAGGATGACGTCACGTAACATGACAGGCGGGTACGCAGCTGAAGATCCGGACGCCCAGCGACCAGAAGTGGCGTCGGATGGCCGCTCTATCCTGGACATGACGGGCACATGATTGCCGCCGCTCTGCAGGACACGTATTGGCACACCTTTACGGCATACTACGGCTCCCAGTAGTAGATGATGACGTCATCGCAGGTGGGTAGATACGTTCCATGTCGTTCCCCGGCGTCGTTACACACACACAGATATTAGCCTACTCCGCTTCGTTAATCGCGCACTTTAACTTTATGCGTCCATAACGGGTATAGTCCTTGTGTCGTTCACTCCGTCTTCTTCCGCTGCCTAAACCTGAAAATCCTAACTTTAAATTAAGGGGAGTACTGGAATGGCCGTTAAAATACCGTTTACAGCTTAAAATTAAAAAAAATCTTAATAATCAAAATTAATAATGATAAATATTAAATTAACACATAAAACACCTTGCATAACGATAAAACAATACACAAAATAGTTAAACACTTCAGTGACAAAAGTTATACCCTTTAATAAAATCACATATTTAGTGTTGACATAACCATTGTTAGAAATAACACGAAAAATTTACAAGTTCGAATTACAATAAAAAAAACAACTTAACATCATAGTTCATGATACATTTCTAGCCATGAACAATCAAATAAAAACATAAGTTTGTGAACACAATTTTTTTCAAAGACAAACATATCTTGGACTTTGCCGAATTTTGCTTGTTTACATTCTGCACTTGAAA
Source organism: Bacillus rossius redtenbacheri (assembly GCF_032445375.1). Classification (NCBI taxonomy): domain Eukaryota; kingdom Metazoa; phylum Arthropoda; class Insecta; order Phasmatodea; family Bacillidae; genus Bacillus; species Bacillus rossius. The sequence continues at coordinate 20,470 of NW_026962521.1, read as the reverse complement.
AACTCACATTGTTGACAATGCGATAGCTGTCTTGCATTTTTTTTTTTCAGCTCATTATGCTATTGGGAATTTTTTTTTCTTTATATAATTGATTTTTTTCAATTAACATGCTTAATTTTTTTTAAAAATTAAAGACAGCTCATTAAAGCAAATTCAAAACATAACACTTCAATGACAAAGTATCCTCATAGCATCACAGATGCATACACAATTCAATACCATTTACAATATGTATTTAAATTATTTACGTCACATGTTATTAATTGCTTTAGATAGCAATATATCTTTGTTTACTTTGCGTGAGGAGCAGGGTATGCGTACAAATACACGTAGTTTTAGTACCCTTCCTGTAAAACTCCTTCACGTTGTCCTCTTGACTCGTCGTTTTTTTTATACAACAGGTAGGCTACACATATGTTTGCAGGCAGATGACAACAACTACACTTATCACTTGAAGACATCACATCGCCAACAGGATGGACTTTCGATAGTGATATAAGTGCCACGTCGAGGGTTGAGATAATATCTCTTGTGCTTCTGTGCATTGTAGGCCTATCGACGTAATAAATCAGTGTCCTCGTATTTCCATTTTTCCTTTCCTCAGCGGAAAATATAATAACCAATACCCCATAGCCAGTGTAAATAAATGGAAATTATGGCTGAAGTGGATAGCCATTTAAATAGTGTGGTGACCCTGTGGGGTTACCAATTAGTGTAATAAATTTGGGATTTTACCACACAGGTAAGTGTTGGATCGCTTATTAGATCCGGAGCCAATCAGGTTAGTGCTATACACAGTGCTGTGTATGTGCTTGTCGTTAGGGTGTTAACAATATCAGTTCGCCTATAGGTACACTGTAGCATATCTGTATTTCTGTCTCACTGCGCTACCTGAAAAAAATTAATTAGTACCTTACGTACTTGTGCGTGCCGAATACTTACAATTAATTCACAAGATAGTACCATTCATCATATCGCGCGGGTCGAAACACACTTACTAGGTGCCGCCGATATGTACTATCGTACACAAAATTGGTTCGCGGAACATCCACTACTGGGACAGAGACACACAAACTCTCGTACCGAACCGTACATTACTCAGGAATTAACACGTCTGAGCGCAAACATCAGCTGAGTACACTATACTCCTCTCAGCTGACAAACACCTTAATACACCTGCGCAGTTTACCGTTGCGTACAATGACAGTTGTACATACCTTTGAAAACATCCTCTTTAAACTTGTTGAGGTAAACATGTAATTAAATTTACGTTTATCTTTCAGACCTGCAGGCCAAACATTATAACAGGCTGCTAACTGGTAAACAGCTGTTCTTAACTTGCACCACGGGTGCAGTGTAGGCTCTTAACTGATTTATGTTGTAGCGTCCCACAACTTCATTGGTTGCTACATCCAGCAACGTATAGCAATTCTCGTGATGAACCTGCGTAACTTTATAAGGTCCGCTATACAAGAGAAATAATTTCTTCGTGACCTGCTCCCACTTATGACTGACAGGTGCAGCACGCCGCAAAACTAGGTCACCGACCTTGAAGTAATGTCTCTTGCGTTTCGCCTGCTTGCTCCTGTTCCTGGCTTCCTGTACAAGCTTCGCACTTATCAGCTGTTCCATATCTTCACGGCTGGGTATCGCGTTACTTCCGGGGTCGTCGTCGCAGGTGGGTAGATACGTTGGCGGGATCGCAGTTGATCGAACCAGGCAGATGGCTTCATGAGGGGTAACACCGGTGCTCGTGTGGATAGTGTGATTCATGACACATTCTACTAGCGGCAGGCGGTCACGCCAGCTCTGCTGCGCGTCGTGGCAGTAGGCTCGGAGCATATTTCCTAGTGTGCGCATCTGTCGCTCCACCGGATTGCTCTGTGGGTGCCTGACCGATGACATAGTGGGTGTCGTGCCTAATTTACGTACACCATCTTGCCAGATGTTACTTGTAAATTGGGATCCTCGGTCAGACAACACGTACTCTACTAAGCCAATTTCTTCTGTGTACGACTTAAATTTCTTTAGTACAGTTTCCGCATTTGCCTTAACAATTGCGTATAGCTTGGTGTATTTGCTGTAGATGTCCATTACAACGAAAATGTATTTAATGCCAGCCTTTGATGTAGGTAGAGGTCCAAACAAATCTACCGATACCAGCTCAAGTGCTCTACTGGGTAGAATAGGCTGTGGCTCGCCGTGCAGCCGTTCTCGTGCGTGCTTCGTTTTCTGGCATAGTAAACACGATGCAGTAATCTTCGCTACGCCCTTAGGCATTCCAGGCCAGTACAATTGCCTCTTGATTGCGCCGCATAACTTGCTCGATCCGATGTGGCCTAAGCTGGTATGCAACTCCCATGCTATCTTGTTTTGCATACTAGCCGGAATAACAGGTTTACAGTTGTTTTCAAAATAAATTTTGCGGTCAAATTTCTTGTACAAAATTCCCTGTGCGTCCTGACAGTAATGTAGCTGTATTTTGTGAGTGGCTTCACACGTTGACAGCTTCCTTATCACGTTCTGGCAAAACGTGTCCGCTTCCTGTTGCGTTCGTAGCTCTTTCAGGATATGCTGCAACTTCTTGTTTTCAACGAAGCTCGTTATTATTGCTGGCGCTACTAAGAATTCCTTAGGCTTTTTTTCTGGAAACATTTCACCTGTGGTATTAGTTGACATTCTACTCAGGTAGTCTGCGGCGAGATTGTCCGTGCCCTTGATATGACAGCTGTCAATGTCATATTCCTGTAGAAGCAAATACCATCTGGTTAGGCGGTTACCAAATACCTTGCCGGCTTTCAAGCACGTTAACGCCTGGTGATCGGTTAACAGCTTCACCTTCTCGCCGAGCAGGATGTCACGGTATTTTTGTAAGCTCCACACAATGGCTAGGGCTTCTTTCTCGGTCGTGGTGTAGTTCCGCTCGGCCGGATTCAGGGTGCGGCTTGCCATTGCTACTGTCTTCTCGTTTCCTGCGTCGTCTAGCTGCGCTAGCTTGCAGCCTAACGCGTAATCAGACGCGTCGGTGTACAAGTAGAACTCCTTGTTAGGCGCTGGATGGTCTATCACATGCTCTGTCAGGAAAATTTTCTTTAATTCTTCAAATGCAGTTTGCTCTGCCTGTCCCCAGCTCCACACTACATCTTTCTTTAGCAATGTAAACAATGCTAGCGCCACTCCGGCGATCCTGTCACTGTAGTGTCTGTAAAATCCCACTACACCGAGAAATGCACGCAGCTGTCGTACGTTCTGTGGTACAGGGAAGTCTTGTATTGCGTCCAATTTGTCCGGAGCTGTTTTGATTCCAGTCGGAGTCAATATGTGTCCGAGGAACTGCAGTTCCTCGCGGCAAAACAGGGACTTCTTAATTTTTACCGTCATGCCAGCAGTTTGCAATTTAGTCAGTACGGTGCTGATGTGCCCGACGTGTTCTTCGAACGTAGATGACAGTATTAGTATGTCGTCAACATAAGCACGTGCGAACTCCTGACACTCAGGTCCTAGTGTCGCTGACAAACATCTTGAAAATTCCGCTACCGCATTACACAATCCAAATGGTAGGACTTGAAATGTATATTGCTGGTTTTGAAAGAGAAACGCAGTGTACTGGCAAGAATTTTCTTCAAGCGGAATTTGCCAGTACCCTGATGACAAGTCCAGCGTTGTCAGGTACTTCACTCCTTGGCACAGTCGCAGGATTTCAGCCGTTTGTCTAGGGCTTTCCCTATCCTTAATCGTGATACGATTGATCTCACGTGCGTCCAGACATAGGCGCACAGTACCGTCCTTCTTACGTACACATACGATCGGATTTGCGTATGGACTCGCTTCTCTTTTAATTATTTTCCAATCCAGCATTAACTGTAGGTAGTCTGTTGCTTCATGAATATACTTTGCTGGGATTGGATACGTTTTTCTGTGAAAGGGTTCCCCTTCTTTCACTTTAATTTTAGCTTGGAAAAACGTGTTGTAACCAGGTTTCTCACTGAAAACATCCCTGTGTTTACATAACAGCGCGTACAACTCCTGGGTTTGTTTACAATTTAGATTGTTGATTTCCTGAACAATTTGTTTTAACTCTTCCCAAGTAACTACAGGGCTGTCACTTGATTGTACTGTACATATCTGTGGCGTAATGTTATTGTGGCGCAGCATGCCAACAAATTTTCCCTGCACTTTCCATTGGCCTGTTGTTATTGTGACGGGCAATCGACACTCTGATGACGTCACAGTCCACTCGTCAAAATTAAGTATGACCCCATGCTGTGCTAGGAAGTCAGTACCTAATATCAGTGTCTTAGCTAGGCCCTTCACGACTAATGCAGTCACTGTTTTGCTATGACCTAAGCCTTGAATGGTCAGTAGCACTTGATTTGTTTATTACCGGACTTGCCCGTGACGTCACACCTATGATCTTGATACACGGTACAGGCAGAATGTGTAGTCGTTGTCCGGCGTTCTCCAGCTGTCGCACAAACTCCTCGCTGATACAGCTCACTTCCGCTCCGCTGTCCAGTAATACAGTGATTTGTTGTCCGTTTACTTCCAGTTCCACTTCCGGACATACTGCGTTGTAAAGAGGCAGACTGTCCTCTGGCGTCTCGCCGTACAGAAATTCTCGTTCACTCTCTCTAAGTAATGCTGTGGCTAGTAGCACTCGGTACGTTAAGTCGTCGTACGTCGGTATGATTAATTTTACCCCTCTGCCTGGTTCGAAGATTGTCGATCGGAGTACGCCATCGCCAATCTGTTCTAGTTTAACGCCTGCTGACTGACGTTGTTAGTCAGCATGGCGCCTGGTGTTCCGCTGGTTTGTTGACGTGGTGGGATCGGTGTCTGTCGCTCGAAGTATCCCAGCGGTGGGAGTGCAGGAGGTGGTGTGTTGTAGGCGGTGAAACTCGTCGATTGCAGTGGCGGGACGGTTTCTTCCGCGCGGGGATTGTAATGGTGTGGCGGTCGGTCCTGACACTCGTGACGCGGTGACCTTGGTCTCTCGTCACGGTGCTCGCACCTGGGAAGCCGTGCACTTCTCTCCTGCTGTTGTCTCTTGTTGTGCCGTGGTGAGCTGGGATGCTGAGGGATGTGCTGATCCTCGTCTTCACTGTCAGCTCGCCTGCGTTTTCCCCACCATCCTTCGTTCTTGCCACGTGGTTGCTTCCGATAGGGCTTAGGGCTGAAGCCGGCATGCTTCTGGAACTTCCAGCTGGCAGTGTTTACATTCCGCTGGCCATCTCCACCGCGCTGCCACTGGTGGTACAGGGGTGCTGCCTTCTGTGCAGGTGTCTTGTCGTTTGACTCCTGGCTGCTCCTTGACTGCCGCTCTAGCCTGTCAAAAGCTAGGACTTGCTCCCTGAATTCTGTCACACTGGTGAAGTGTCGTCCCGTAAGATGCACTTGGTAGCGATGAGGTAGCTGTGCGATTATCATCGCCGCGAACTCTTCATTCCCCATCTCGAGGTCGAGGTACCTAGTCCTCTCGAACATGGATGCCATATGGCTTTCAAGGGTCTTGTTTTTGCGGACGTCAAACTTCTCGCCGTACAGCCGTGCTCGCAGGTTGCCTTGGATGCGGACACTCCAGTACTGTGCTTTAAACAACGTTTTGAACTCGTGGTAGCTGGCTGTTGTGGGTTGATGGACCTCCCACCAATAGTAGGCATGCTCTCGCAGTGCGGTGCCTAGGCATTTAAGCCTCTCGTCACTGGTCAACCTGAACATGTCTGCGTAGTCCTCAAACTTGCGCAGAAAACGCATAGGATTTTCATGTTCTGCCCCTGAGTATCTAGGCATAGCCTCCGACCATTGTCTAGCAGGGTGATGCATGGCTGTGACTTGACTCATAACAGTGTTGTCCGTGGGTCGTTCCGGTTGTCGAGGGGTTGGTTTGTCCGGTTCGGGTGCTGACGTGACTGTACACAAAATAGGCTCGTCAGATGTTAGGTTGTGTAGGCGTAATGTCATCATCCTTTCCTCCAGGCTCCCGACTCGTCTTTCCACCTGGTCACCTAGGTTGTCCTGCCTCTGCGTAATTAAGGATACCTGCTCCTGGATCCGCCGTGACAAACATGACGTCTGCTGCTCCACAGCCGCGGCAATGTTTACTTGACACGCCTCCTGTACCTCGCCTAGAGCACAGATGTTTTGCGCGACTTGCGCTGCCACCTGATCTAACCTAGTATCGATGTTATTCTGAGCAACCTCTAGTTCTGTCACGCGTGTGTTGACAGCTGCCACGCCCTCTGCGACTTCGTGTAGTTCCTGCTTAAAACAGTCTTCCAATAGGTTCAAATTCTGTTAAGTTCCGTGGCCAGCTCGGCTTTGTTTACATCGAGCCGCGCGGTCAGTTAGGCACTGGTGACATTCAGTTTCTCAGTCATGCCGTCAAATCTAGCTGTGATCTCAGACATGAAAAGTTTCATTAACGTCTGAACGTCCGGGGTCGTGCTAGCTCCCGCAGCTTCGTTTGTTGACGTTTGTTCCTTTGCGCATGGTGATAAAGTTTTGGGCTGAGACCTGACCTAGTTTCTGTAGATCCGCTCCTTTCCCTAGACCTATCTTGTCCTCTGAGTTTGCTACGCCCTCTGGTATCCATTGTTGACCAATACAAAACACTTTAAAATATCACACAAAACACAAACGTCCCTACGGCCCCACAGTCGGTCGCCAGTTCTCTAAATTTTACCTACCTAAAAGGGGTCTACAGATGTGACTCTGTAAGGTGCATAACTGTAAAAACTAGGGCTATCAACATAAATAAAAATATGCAAACAAGTACTGGAAATAGAAAATTTTGTGTGACGGGCGAATGGCGAATCTAGCAAAGTAGTAACAAACATATTATAATGGAAAACCAAGATGGTATTGAATTTATTATTGCTGTTTACATAAATTAGACCACTCCAGCACTTTATACAGTGAGTATGAAAAGGGGGTCAAGAATAAACAAACTGATCGCTGCCAATACATCGGACATAACAAAACAAAAGTTCCAATATTAAGATTATGTTCAAAAAATGTCAAATTAAATTTATCTCAGGGTTGTCTTCCGGCTAAATCACGTCATTAGGGCTCGAAATTCTATCGTTCAAGACTTCTGGACCTACGGTCGTAAAGTCTTGTGTGTTATTTGAATGTAAACAAAAAAAAATAAAATTGGCCTTTAAGATTTATATATCAAAATGTTGCTGTTCACAAATGATGAAAAATATTTCTCTCACACTTTTTCACTAAAATGATTATTTCGGCCTTAATCGAAAAAGCGTCACCTGGAGCTATAACGTTTTTCAATGGTTACCTGGTGATGCGCAGGGTCCAATTTCAACCATTCATATTATCCTGTGTATTGTGCAGATCGGAGGTATTCTTACATCGGCGACTGCCGTGAAACGTCGCCGTAATTTTAACAATGTTTTTAATCCTCGCACACGGAGTTTTTGGATCACTAAACGCCTGACGACCAGAGCTGTCATCAGACCAAACGCACTTCCCAAGATGGGTCCAAAAACGTTCTCTTCCCCGGCATGCTTAGCGCCGGTCCTTCAAACCAGGCGCCGCCGGCCTCGGGCCAAACCCCGGCTTCCGTTGCGTCTGACGTACAAAATTCAAAGAAAACGGCCGAAAGAAAAAGTTAATTAGAGTGGTTTTATCCAAAATAATCAGTTCATTAGAATAAATATAAAATGTCTTTGGTACATAAAACTGTTTTATAGTAAATGTAAACAAACACTTTAGTTTGTTATATCACACGTCTCGTTGCCAGGCGACGGTAAACGAAGGAAAAAAAAAAGTAAACAAACCACACGACACGTGTCAGAACCTCTGTGATGAGGCCTATTATCACAGATGCCGCTCTCGGAGTGAATTTAACTTCATAGTCAGTTCACTACGTATAAACAGAAAATAAACAATGTCTCTGACACGTGGCATCGTCGCTTCAAGTTTGACAACACTGCATATTGCCGTCGCGCCAAAATTAGCACAGCGCGAAAAATAAAATAAAAAACGTTGCAATGTCTGGCAGTTCGCGCCAACCCTGGCTGCGCGAAGGATGTCTGCAGCTCTGCACTGCAACCTGGCACTGATGACAAGGTACCACCGTACCTTTGATGAAGATCACCGACACTGAAGATACGTTTGCACCAAACGTCTGCAGCATGACGATACGAAGATCCATGGAGTCTGAATAATTCGGCAACAATGACTGATCGGCGAGGGACTAGGCGATATGCTGGTGTGCTGAGACAACACGACATCACCTGGGGACTGGAAGGACGGGATGTCACCTGTGCTGCTACTCCTGTCGTACGTCACAAGGATGACGTCACGTAACATGACAGGCGGGTACGCAGCTGAAGATCCGGACGCCCAGCGACCAGAAGTGGCGTCGGATGGCCGCTCTATCCTGGACATGACGGGCACATGATTGCCGCCGCTCTGCAGGACACGTATTGGCACACCTTTACGGCATACTACGGCTCCCAGTAGTAGATGATGACGTCATCGCAGGTGGGTAGATACGTTCCATGTCGTTCCCCGGCGTCGTTACACACACACAGATATTAGCCTACTCCGCTTCGTTAATCGCGCACTTTAACTTTATGCGTCCATAACGGGTATAGTCCTTGTGTCGTTCACTCCGTCTTCTTCCGCTGCCTAAACCTGAAAATCCTAACTTTAAATTAAGGGGAGTACTGGAATGGCCGTTAAAATACCGTTTACAGCTTAAAATTAAAAAAAATCTTAATAATCAAAATTAATAATGATAAATATTAAATTAACACATAAAACACCTTGCATAACGATAAAACAATACACAAAATAGTTAAACACTTCAGTGACAAAAGTTATACCCTTTAATAAAATCACATATTTAGTGTTGACATAACCATTGTTAGAAATAACACGAAAAATTTACAAGTTCGAATTACAATAAAAAAAACAACTTAACATCATAGTTCATGATACATTTCTAGCCATGAACAATCAAATAAAAACATAAGTTTGTGAACACAATTTTTTTCAAAGACAAACATATCTTGGACTTTGCCGAATTTTGCTTGTTTACATTCTGCACTTGAAAAACTCACATTGTTGACAATGCGATAGCTGTCTTGCATTTTTTTTTTTCAGCTCATTATGCTATTGGGAATTTTTTTTTCTTTATATAATTGATTTTTTTCAATTAACATGCTTAATTTTTTTTAAAAATTAAAGACAGCTCATTAAAGCAAATTCAAAACATAACACTTCAATGACAAAGTATCCTCATAGCATCACAGATGCATACACAATTCAATACCATTTACAATATGTATTTAAATTATTTACGTCACATGTTATTAATTGCTTTAGATAGCAATATATCTTTGTTTACTTTGCGTGAGGAGCAGGGTATGCGTACAAATACACGTAGTTTTAGTACCCTTCCTGTAAAACTCCTTCACGTTGTCCTCTTGACTCGTCGTTTTTTTTATACAACAGGTAGGCTACACATATGTTTGCAGGCAGATGACAACAACTACACTTATCACTTGAAGACATCACATCGCCAACAGGATGGACTTTCGATAGTGATATAAGTGCCACGTCGAGGGTTGAGATAATATCTCTTGTGCTTCTGTGCATTGTAGGCCTATCGACGTAATAAATCAGTGTCCTCGTATTTCCATTTTTCCTTTCCTCAGCGGAAAATATAATAACCAATACCCCATAGCCAGTGTAAATAAATGGAAATTATGGCTGAAGTGGATAGCCATTTAAATAGTGTGGTGACCCTGTGGGGTTACCAATTAGTGTAATAAATTTGGGATTTTACCACACAGGTAAGTGTTGGATCGCTTATTAGATCCGGAGCCAATCAGGTTAGTGCTATACACAGTGCTGTGTATGTGCTTGTCGTTAGGGTGTTAACAATATCAGTTCGCCTATAGGTACACTGTAGCATATCTGTATTTCTGTCTCACTGCGCTACCTGAAAAAAATTAATTAGTACCTTACGTACTTGTGCGTGCCGAATACTTACAATTAATTCACAAGATAGTACCATTCATCATATCGCGCGGGTCGAAACACACTTACTAGGTGCCGCCGATATGTACTATCGTACACAAAATTGGTTCGCGGAACATCCACTACTGGGACAGAGACACACAAACTCTCGTACCGAACCGTACATTACTCAGGAATTAACACGTCTGAGCGCAAACATCAGCTGAGTACACTATACTCCTCTCAGCTGACAAACACCTTAATACACCTGCGCAGTTTACCGTTGCGTACAATGACAGTTGTACATACCTTTGAAAACATCCTCTTTAAACTTGTTGAGGTAAACATGTAATTAAATTTACGTTTATCTTTCAGACCTGCAGGCCAAACATTATAACAGGCTGCTAACTGGTAAACAGCTGTTCTTAACTTGCACCACGGGTGCAGTGTAGGCTCTTAACTGATTTATGTTGTAGCGTCCCACAACTTCATTGGTTGCTACATCCAGCAACGTATAGCAATTCTCGTGATGAACCTGCGTAACTTTATAAGGTCCGCTATACAAGAGAAATAATTTCTTCGTGACCTGCTCCCACTTATGACTGACAGGTGCAGCACGCCGCAAAACTAGGTCACCGACCTTGAAGTAATGTCTCTTGCGTTTCGCCTGCTTGCTCCTGTTCCTGGCTTCCTGTACAAGCTTCGCACTTATCAGCTGTTCCATATCTTCACGGCTGGGTATCGCGTTACTTCCGGGGTCGTCGTCGCAGGTGGGTAGATACGTTGGCGGGATCGCAGTTGATCGAACCAGGCAGATGGCTTCATGAGGGGTAACACCGGTGCTCGTGTGGATAGTGTGATTCATGACACATTCTACTAGCGGCAGGCGGTCACGCCAGCTCTGCTGCGCGTCGTGGCAGTAGGCTCGGAGCATATTTCCTAGTGTGCGCATCTGTCGCTCCACCGGATTGCTCTGTGGGTGCCTGACCGATGACATAGTGGGTGTCGTGCCTAATTTACGTACACCATCTTGCCAGATGTTACTTGTAAATTGGGATCCTCGGTCAGACAACACGTACTCTACTAAGCCAATTTCTTCTGTGTACGACTTAAATTTCTTTAGTACAGTTTCCGCATTTGCCTTAACAATTGCGTATAGCTTGGTGTATTTGCTGTAGATGTCCATTACAACGAAAATGTATTTAATGCCAGCCTTTGATGTAGGTAGAGGTCCAAACAAATCTACCGATACCAGCTCAAGTGCTCTACTGGGTAGAATAGGCTGTGGCTCGCCGTGCAGCCGTTCTCGTGCGTGCTTCGTTTTCTGGCATAGTAAACACGATGCAGTAATCTTCGCTACGCCCTTAGGCATTCCAGGCCAGTACAATTGCCTCTTGATTGCGCCGCATAACTTGCTCGATCCGATGTGGCCTAAGCTGGTATGCAACTCCCATGCTATCTTGTTTTGCATACTAGCCGGAATAACAGGTTTACAGTTGTTTTCAAAATAAATTTTGCGGTCAAATTTCTTGTACAAAATTCCCTGTGCGTCCTGACAGTAATGTAGCTGTATTTTGTGAGTGGCTTCACACGTTGACAGCTTCCTTATCACGTTCTGGCAAAACGTGTCCGCTTCCTGTTGCGTTCGTAGCTCTTTCAGGATATGCTGCAACTTCTTGTTTTCAACGAAGCTCGTTATTATTGCTGGCGCTACTAAGAATTCCTTAGGCTTTTTTTCTGGAAACATTTCACCTGTGGTATTAGTTGACATTCTACTCAGGTAGTCTGCGGCGAGATTGTCCGTGCCCTTGATATGACAGCTGTCAATGTCATATTCCTGTAGAAGCAAATACCATCTGGTTAGGCGGTTACCAAATACCTTGCCGGCTTTCAAGCACGTTAACGCCTGGTGATCGGTTAACAGCTTCACCTTCTCGCCGAGCAGGATGTCACGGTATTTTTGTAAGCTCCACACAATGGCTAGGGCTTCTTTCTCGGTCGTGGTGTAGTTCCGCTCGGCCGGATTCAGGGTGCGGCTTGCCATTGCTACTGTCTTCTCGTTTCCTGCGTCGTCTAGCTGCGCTAGCTTGCAGCCTAACGCGTAATCAGACGCGTCGGTGTACAAGTAGAACTCCTTGTTAGGCGCTGGATGGTCTATCACATGCTCTGTCAGGAAAATTTTCTTTAATTCTTCAAATGCAGTTTGCTCTGCCTGTCCCCAGCTCCACACTACATCTTTCTTTAGCAATGTAAACAATGCTAGCGCCACTCCGGCGATCCTGTCACTGTAGTGTCTGTAAAATCCCACTACACCGAGAAATGCACGCAGCTGTCGTACGTTCTGTGGTACAGGGAAGTCTTGTATTGCGTCCAATTTGTCCGGAGCTGTTTTGATTCCAGTCGGAGTCAATATGTGTCCGAGGAACTGCAGTTCCTCGCGGCAAAACAGGGACTTCTTAATTTTTACCGTCATGCCAGCAGTTTGCAATTTAGTCAGTACGGTGCTGATGTGCCCGACGTGTTCTTCGAACGTAGATGACAGTATTAGTATGTCGTCAACATAAGCACGTGCGAACTCCTGACACTCAGGTCCTAGTGTCGCTGACAAACATCTTGAAAATTCCGCTACCGCATTACACAATCCAAATGGTAGGACTTGAAATGTATATTGCTGGTTTTGAAAGAGAAACGCAGTGTACTGGCAAGAATTTTCTTCAAGCGGAATTTGCCAGTACCCTGATGACAAGTCCAGCGTTGTCAGGTACTTCACTCCTTGGCACAGTCGCAGGATTTCAGCCGTTTGTCTAGGGCTTTCCCTATCCTTAATCGTGATACGATTGATCTCACGTGCGTCCAGACATAGGCGCACAGTACCGTCCTTCTTACGTACACATACGATCGGATTTGCGTATGGACTCGCTTCTCTTTTAATTATTTTCCAATCCAGCATTAACTGTAGGTAGTCTGTTGCTTCATGAATATACTTTGCTGGGATTGGATACGTTTTTCTGTGAAAGGGTTCCCCTTCTTTCACTTTAATTTTAGCTTGGAAAAACGTGTTGTAACCAGGTTTCTCACTGAAAACATCCCTGTGTTTACATAACAGCGCGTACAACTCCTGGGTTTGTTTACAATTTAGATTGTTGATTTCCTGAACAATTTGTTTTAACTCTTCCCAAGTAACTACAGGGCTGTCACTTGATTGTACTGTACATATCTGTGGCGTAATGTTATTGTGGCGCAGCATGCCAACAAATTTTCCCTGCACTTTCCATTGGCCTGTTGTTATTGTGACGGGCAATCGACACTCTGATGACGTCACAGTCCACTCGTCAAAATTAAGTATGACCCCATGCTGTGCTAGGAAGTCAGTACCTAATATCAGTGTCTTAGCTAGGCCCTTCACGACTAATGCAGTCACTGTTTTGCTATGACCTAAGCCTTGAATGGTCAGTAGCACTTGATTTGTTTATTACCGGACTTGCCCGTGACGTCACACCTATGATCTTGATACACGGTACAGGCAGAATGTGTAGTCGTTGTCCGGCGTTCTCCAGCTGTCGCACAAACTCCTCGCTGATACAGCTCACTTCCGCTCCGCTGTCCAGTAATACAGTGATTTGTTGTCCGTTTACTTCCAGTTCCACTTCCGGACATACTGCGTTGTAAAGAGGCAGACTGTCCTCTGGCGTCTCGCCGTACAGAAATTCTCGTTCACTCTCTCTAAGTAATGCTGTGGCTAGTAGCACTCGGTACGTTAAGTCGTCGTACGTCGGTATGATTAATTTTACCCCTCTGCCTGGTTCGAAGATTGTCGATCGGAGTACGCCATCGCCAATCTGTTCTAGTTTAACGCCTGCTGACTGACGTTGTTAGTCAGCATGGCGCCTGGTGTTCCGCTGGTTTGTTGACGTGGTGGGATCGGTGTCTGTCGCTCGAAGTATCCCAGCGGTGGGAGTGCAGGAGGTGGTGTGTTGTAGGCGGTGAAACTCGTCGATTGCAGTGGCGGGACGGTTTCTTCCGCGCGGGGATTGTAATGGTGTGGCGGTCGGTCCTGACACTCGTGACGCGGTGACCTTGGTCTCTCGTCACGGTGCTCGCACCTGGGAAGCCGTGCACTTCTCTCCTGCTGTTGTCTCTTGTTGTGCCGTGGTGAGCTGGGATGCTGAGGGATGTGCTGATCCTCGTCTTCACTGTCAGCTCGCCTGCGTTTTCCCCACCATCCTTCGTTCTTGCCACGTGGTTGCTTCCGATAGGGCTTAGGGCTGAAGCCGGCATGCTTCTGGAACTTCCAGCTGGCAGTGTTTACATTCCGCTGGCCATCTCCACCGCGCTGCCACTGGTGGTACAGGGGTGCTGCCTTCTGTGCAGGTGTCTTGTCGTTTGACTCCTGGCTGCTCCTTGACTGCCGCTCTAGCCTGTCAAAAGCTAGGACTTGCTCCCTGAATTCTGTCACACTGGTGAAGTGTCGTCCCGTAAGATGCACTTGGTAGCGATGAGGTAGCTGTGCGATTATCATCGCCGCGAACTCTTCATTCCCCATCTCGAGGTCGAGGTACCTAGTCCTCTCGAACATGGATGCCATATGGCTTTCAAGGGTCTTGTTTTTGCGGACGTCAAACTTCTCGCCGTACAGCCGTGCTCGCAGGTTGCCTTGGATGCGGACACTCCAGTACTGTGCTTTAAACAACGTTTTGAACTCGTGGTAGCTGGCTGTTGTGGGTTGATGGACCTCCCACCAATAGTAGGCATGCTCTCGCAGTGCGGTGCCTAGGCATTTAAGCCTCTCGTCACTGGTCAACCTGAACATGTCTGCGTAGTCCTCAAACTTGCGCAGAAAACGCATAGGATTTTCATGTTCTGCCCCTGAGTATCTAGGCATAGCCTCCGACCATTGTCTAGCAGGGTGATGCATGGCTGTGACTTGACTCATAACAGTGTTGTCCGTGGGTCGTTCCGGTTGTCGAGGGGTTGGTTTGTCCGGTTCGGGTGCTGACGTGACTGTACACAAAATAGGCTCGTCAGATGTTAGGTTGTGTAGGCGTAATGTCATCATCCTTTCCTCCAGGCTCCCGACTCGTCTTTCCACCTGGTCACCTAGGTTGTCCTGCCTCTGCGTAATTAAGGATACCTGCTCCTGGATCCGCCGTGACAAACATGACGTCTGCTGCTCCACAGCCGCGGCAATGTTTACTTGACACGCCTCCTGTACCTCGCCTAGAGCACAGATGTTTTGCGCGACTTGCGCTGCCACCTGATCTAACCTAGTATCGATGTTATTCTGAGC
This sequence comes from Bacillus rossius redtenbacheri, assembly GCF_032445375.1. Taxonomy (NCBI): domain Eukaryota; kingdom Metazoa; phylum Arthropoda; class Insecta; order Phasmatodea; family Bacillidae; genus Bacillus; species Bacillus rossius. Next base: position 5,196 of record NW_026962521.1, on the reverse strand, counting down.
AACCTCTAGTTCTGTCACGCGTGTGTTGACAGCTGCCACGCCCTCTGCGACTTCGTGTAGTTCCTGCTTAAAACAGTCTTCCAATAGGTTCAAATTCTGTTAAGTTCCGTGGCCAGCTCGGCTTTGTTTACATCGAGCCGCGCGGTCAGTTAGGCACTGGTGACATTCAGTTTCTCAGTCATGCCGTCAAATCTAGCTGTGATCTCAGACATGAAAAGTTTCATTAACGTCTGAACGTCCGGGGTCGTGCTAGCTCCCGCAGCTTCGTTTGTTGACGTTTGTTCCTTTGCGCATGGTGATAAAGTTTTGGGCTGAGACCTGACCTAGTTTCTGTAGATCCGCTCCTTTCCCTAGACCTATCTTGTCCTCTGAGTTTGCTACGCCCTCTGGTATCCATTGTTGACCAATACAAAACACTTTAAAATATCACACAAAACACAAACGTCCCTACGGCCCCACAGTCGGTCGCCAGTTCTCTAAATTTTACCTACCTAAAAGGGGTCTACAGATGTGACTCTGTAAGGTGCATAACTGTAAAAACTAGGGCTATCAACATAAATAAAAATATGCAAACAAGTACTGGAAATAGAAAATTTTGTGTGACGGGCGAATGGCGAATCTAGCAAAGTAGTAACAAACATATTATAATGGAAAACCAAGATGGTATTGAATTTATTATTGCTGTTTACATAAATTAGACCACTCCAGCACTTTATACAGTGAGTATGAAAAGGGGGTCAAGAATAAACAAACTGATCGCTGCCAATACATCGGACATAACAAAACAAAAGTTCCAATATTAAGATTATGTTCAAAAAATGTCAAATTAAATTTATCTCAGGGTTGTCTTCCGGCTAAATCACGTCATTAGGGCTCGAAATTCTATCGTTCAAGACTTCTGGACCTACGGTCGTAAAGTCTTGTGTGTTATTTGAATGTAAACAAAAAAAAATAAAATTGGCCTTTAAGATTTATATATCAAAATGTTGCTGTTCACAAATGATGAAAAATATTTCTCTCACACTTTTTCACTAAAATGATTATTTCGGCCTTAATCGAAAAAGCGTCACCTGGAGCTATAACGTTTTTCAATGGTTACCTGGTGATGCGCAGGGTCCAATTTCAACCATTCATATTATCCTGTGTATTGTGCAGATCGGAGGTATTCTTACATCGGCGACTGCCGTGAAACGTCGCCGTAATTTTAACAATGTTTTTAATCCTCGCACACGGAGTTTTTGGATCACTAAACGCCTGACGACCAGAGCTGTCATCAGACCAAACGCACTTCCCAAGATGGGTCCAAAAACGTTCTCTTCCCCGGCATGCTTAGCGCCGGTCCTTCAAACCAGGCGCCGCCGGCCTCGGGCCAAACCCCGGCTTCCGTTGCGTCTGACGTACAAAATTCAAAGAAAACGGCCGAAAGAAAAAGTTAATTAGAGTGGTTTTATCCAAAATAATCAGTTCATTAGAATAAATATAAAATGTCTTTGGTACATAAAACTGTTTTATAGTAAATGTAAACAAACACTTTAGTTTGTTATATCACACGTCTCGTTGCCAGGCGACGGTAAACGAAGGAAAAAAAAAAGTAAACAAACCACACGACACGTGTCAGAACCTCTGTGATGAGGCCTATTATCACAGATGCCGCTCTCGGAGTGAATTTAACTTCATAGTCAGTTCACTACGTATAAACAGAAAATAAACAATGTCTCTGACACGTGGCATCGTCGCTTCAAGTTTGACAACACTGCATATTGCCGTCGCGCCAAAATTAGCACAGCGCGAAAAATAAAATAAAAAACGTTGCAATGTCTGGCAGTTCGCGCCAACCCTGGCTGCGCGAAGGATGTCTGCAGCTCTGCACTGCAACCTGGCACTGATGACAAGGTACCACCGTACCTTTGATGAAGATCACCGACACTGAAGATACGTTTGCACCAAACGTCTGCAGCATGACGATACGAAGATCCATGGAGTCTGAATAATTCGGCAACAATGACTGATCGGCGAGGGACTAGGCGATATGCTGGTGTGCTGAGACAACACGACATCACCTGGGGACTGGAAGGACGGGATGTCACCTGTGCTGCTACTCCTGTCGTACGTCACAAGGATGACGTCACGTAACATGACAGGCGGGTACGCAGCTGAAGATCCGGACGCCCAGCGACCAGAAGTGGCGTCGGATGGCCGCTCTATCCTGGACATGACGGGCACATGATTGCCGCCGCTCTGCAGGACACGTATTGGCACACCTTTACGGCATACTACGGCTCCCAGTAGTAGATGATGACGTCATCGCAGGTGGGTAGATACGTTCCATGTCGTTCCCCGGCGTCGTTACACACACACAGATATTAGCCTACTCCGCTTCGTTAATCGCGCACTTTAACTTTATGCGTCCATAACGGGTATAGTCCTTGTGTCGTTCACTCCGTCTTCTTCCGCTGCCTAAACCTGAAAATCCTAACTTTAAATTAAGGGGAGTACTGGAATGGCCGTTAAAATACCGTTTACAGCTTAAAATTAAAAAAAATCTTAATAATCAAAATTAATAATGATAAATATTAAATTAACACATAAAACACCTTGCATAACGATAAAACAATACACAAAATAGTTAAACACTTCAGTGACAAAAGTTATACCCTTTAATAAAATCACATATTTAGTGTTGACATAACCATTGTTAGAAATAACACGAAAAATTTACAAGTTCGAATTACAATAAAAAAAACAACTTAACATCATAGTTCATGATACATTTCTAGCCATGAACAATCAAATAAAAACATAAGTTTGTGAACACAATTTTTTTCAAAGACAAACATATCTTGGACTTTGCCGAATTTTGCTTGTTTACATTCTGCACTTGAAAAACTCACATTGTTGACAATGCGATAGCTGTCTTGCATTTTTTTTTTTCAGCTCATTATGCTATTGGGAATTTTTTTTTCTTTATATAATTGATTTTTTTCAATTAACATGCTTAATTTTTTTTAAAAATTAAAGACAGCTCATTAAAGCAAATTCAAAACATAACACTTCAATGACAAAGTATCCTCATAGCATCACAGATGCATACACAATTCAATACCATTTACAATATGTATTTAAATTATTTACGTCACATGTTATTAATTGCTTTAGATAGCAATATATCTTTGTTTACTTTGCGTGAGGAGCAGGGTATGCGTACAAATACACGTAGTTTTAGTACCCTTCCTGTAAAACTCCTTCACGTTGTCCTCTTGACTCGTCGTTTTTTTTATACAACAGGTAGGCTACACATATGTTTGCAGGCAGATGACAACAACTACACTTATCACTTGAAGACATCACATCGCCAACAGGATGGACTTTCGATAGTGATATAAGTGCCACGTCGAGGGTTGAGATAATATCTCTTGTGCTTCTGTGCATTGTAGGCCTATCGACGTAATAAATCAGTGTCCTCGTATTTCCATTTTTCCTTTCCTCAGCGGAAAATATAATAACCAATACCCCATAGCCAGTGTAAATAAATGGAAATTATGGCTGAAGTGGATAGCCATTTAAATAGTGTGGTGACCCTGTGGGGTTACCAATTAGTGTAATAAATTTGGGATTTTACCACACAGGTAAGTGTTGGATCGCTTATTAGATCCGGAGCCAATCAGGTTAGTGCTATACACAGTGCTGTGTATGTGCTTGTCGTTAGGGTGTTAACAATATCAGTTCGCCTATAGGTACACTGTAGCATATCTGTATTTCTGTCTCACTGCGCTACCTGAAAAAAATTAATTAGTACCTTACGTACTTGTGCGTGCCGAATACTTACAATTAATTCACAAGATAGTACCATTCATCATATCGCGCGGGTCGAAACACACTTACTAGGTGCCGCCGATATGTACTATCGTACACAAAATTGGTTCGCGGAACATCCACTACTGGGACAGAGACACACAAACTCTCGTACCGAACCGTACATTACTCAGGAATTAACACGTCTGAGCGCAAACATCAGCTGAGTACACTATACTCCTCTCAGCTGACAAACACCTTAATACACCTGCGCAGTTTACCGTTGCGTACAATGACAGTTGTACATACCTTTGAAAACATCCTCTTTAAACTTGTTGAGGTAAACATGTAATTAAATTTACGTTTATCTTTCAGACCTGCAGGCCAAACATTATAACAGGCTGCTAACTGGTAAACAGCTGTTCTTAACTTGCACCACGGGTGCAGTGTAGGCTCTTAACTGATTTATGTTGTAGCGTCCCACAACTTCATTGGTTGCTACATCCAGCAACGTATAGCAATTCTCGTGATGAACCTGCGTAACTTTATAAGGTCCGCTATACAAGAGAAATAATTTCTTCGTGACCTGCTCCCACTTATGACTGACAGGTGCAGCACGCCGCAAAACTAGGTCACCGACCTTGAAGTAATGTCTCTTGCGTTTCGCCTGCTTGCTCCTGTTCCTGGCTTCCTGTACAAGCTTCGCACTTATCAGCTGTTCCATATCTTCACGGCTGGGTATCGCGTTACTTCCGGGGTCGTCGTCGCAGGTGGGTAGATACGTTGGCGGGATCGCAGTTGATCGAACCAGGCAGATGGCTTCATGAGGGGTAACACCGGTGCTCGTGTGGATAGTGTGATTCATGACACATTCTACTAGCGGCAGGCGGTCACGCCAGCTCTGCTGCGCGTCGTGGCAGTAGGCTCGGAGCATATTTCCTAGTGTGCGCATCTGTCGCTCCACCGGATTGCTCTGTGGGTGCCTGACCGATGACATAGTGGGTGTCGTGCCTAATTTACGTACACCATCTTGCCAGATGTTACTTGTAAATTGGGATCCTCGGTCAGATAACACGTACTCTACTAAGCCAATTTCTTCTGTGTACGACTTAAATTTCTTTAGTACAGTTTCCGCATTTGCCTTAACAATTGCGTATAGCTTGGTGTATTTGCTGTAGATGTCCATTACAACGAAAATGTATTTAACGCCAGCCTTTGATGTAGGTAGAGGTCCAAACAAATCTACCGATACCAGCTCAAGTGCTCTACTGGGTAGAATAGGCTGTGGCTCGCCGTGCAGCCGTTCTCGTGCGTGCTTCGTTTTCTGGCATAGTAAACACGATGCAGTAATCTTCGCTACGCCCTTAGGCATTCCAGGCCAGTACAATTGCCTCTTGATTGTGC
>NW_026962520.1:0-41766 GCF_032445375.1 Bacillus rossius redtenbacheri | reverse complement strand
TGCCTAATTGCCTGCCTAATTGCCTGCCTAATTGCCTGCCTTATTAAATGCCTAATTGCCTGCCTTATTAAATGCCTAATTGCCTGCCTAATTAACTGCCTAATTGCCTGCTTAATTAACTGCCTAATTGCCTGCCTAATTAACTGCCTAATTGCCTGCCTAATTGCCTGCCTAATTGCATGCTTAATTAATTGCCTAATTGCCTGCCTAATTGCAGGCCTACTTAACTGCGTAATTACCTGTCTAATTAACTGCCAAATTCCCTTCCTAATTAACTGCCTAATTGCCTGTCTAATTGCCTGCCTTATATACTGCCTAATTGCCTGCCTAGTTATCTTCCTAATGGCCTGCCTAATTAACTGCCTAATTGCCTGCTTAATTACTTGCCTGCCTAATTTCCTGCCTAATTGCTTGCCTAATTGCTTGCTTAATAAACTGCCTTATTGCCTGCCTAATTGCCTAATTAATTGCTTGCGTAATTGCCTACCTAATTATTTGCCTAATTGCCTGCCTAATTGCCTGCCTTATTGCCTGCATAATTAACTGCCAAATTGCCTGCCTAATAACTGCCTAATTGCCTGCCTAATTAACAGCCTAATTAACTGCCTAATTACCTGCCAAATTAACTGCTTCATTGCCTGCCTAATTGCCGGCATAATTGCCTGCCTAATTAAATGCCTAAAGGCCTGCCTACTTGCCTGCTTAATTGCCTGCTAATTGCTTGCCTAATTAAAGGCTAATTGCCTGCCTAATTAACTGCCTAATTGCCTGCTTAATTAATTACCTTATTGCCTGCCTTATTGCCTGCCTAATTGCATGCTTAATTAAATGCCTAATTGCCTGCCTAATTAAATGCTTAATTGCCTGCCTAATTAACTGCTTAATTGCCTGCCTAATTGCCTGCCTAATAGCATGCTTAATTAATTGCCTAATTGCCTGCCTAATTAACTGCTCAATTGCTTGCCTAATTGCCTGCCTAATTGCCTGCCTAATTGCATGCCTAATAAATGCCTTATTGCCTGCCTAATTGCCTTTCTAATTGCAGGCCTAATTAACTGCCTAATTACATGCCTAATTGCCTGCCTAATGCCTGCCTATTAAAATGCCTAATTGTCTGCCTAATTGCTTGCCTAATTGCTTGCTTTATTAATTGCCAAATTGCCTGCCTAATTGACTGCCTAATTAACTGCCTTATTGCCTGCCTAATTAAATGCCTAATTGCCTGCCTAATTAACTACCTAATTAACTGCCTAATTACCTGCCAAATAAGCTGTAATTTCCTGCCTAATTGCCTGCATAATTGTTTGCCTAATAAACTGCCTAATGGCCTGCCTAATTGCCTGCCTAATTGCCTGCTTAATTAATTGCCTAATTGCCTATCTAATTCTCTGCCTTATAAACTGCCACATTGCCTGCCTAATTAACTGCTTATTTGACTGCTTAATTTAAGCCTAATTGCCTGCCTAATTGCCTGCCTTATTAAATACCTAATTGCCTGCCTAATTAATTGCCTTATTGCCTGCCTAATTATTTGCCTAATTGCCTGCCTTATTGCCTGCTTAATTAATTGCCTAATTACCTGCCTAATTGCCTTCCTAATAAACTGCCTAATTGCCTGCCTAAATCAGTACCTAATTGCCTGCCTAATTGCCTGCCTTATTGCCTGCCTAATTAAATGCCTAATTGAATGCCTAATTGCCTGCTTAATTGCCTGCCTAATTGCCTGCCTTATTGCCTGCCTAATTGCCTGCTTAATTAATTGCCTAATTTCCTGCTATAATTGCCTTCCTAATTAACTGCCTAATTGCCTGCCTAAATAAGTACCTAATTGCCTGCCTAATTGCCTGTCTAATAAAATGCTTAATTGCCTGCCTAATTATCTGCTTAATTGCCTGCCTAATTGCCTGCCTAATTGCCTGCCTAATTAAATGCCTAATTGCCTGCCTAATTACCTGCATAATTGCCTGCCTAACTGCCTGCCTATTTGCCTGCCTAATTGCCTGCCTAATTAACTGCCAAATTGTCTGCCTAATTAACTGCCTAATTGTCTGTCTAATTAACTGCCTAATTAACTGCCTAATTGCCTGTTTAATTACCTGCCTAATATACTGCCTAATTGCCTTTTTAATTATCTTCCTAATGGCCTGCCTAATTAACTGCCTAATTGCCTGCTTAATTGCTTGCCTGCCTAATTGCCTGCTTAATTGCTTGCCTAATTGCTTGCTTAATTAACTGCCTAATTGCCTGCCTAATCGCCTAATTAATTGCTTGCCTAATTGCCTGCCTTATTATTTGCCTAATTGCCTGCCTAATTGCCTGCCTTATTTACTGCATAATTAACTGCCAAATTGCCTGCCTAATAACTCCCTAATTGCCTGCATAATTAACAGCCTAATTAACTGCCTAATTACCTGCCAAATTAGCTGCTTAATTGCCTGCCTAATTGCCGGCATAATTGCCTGCCTAATTAAATGCCTAATAACCTGCCTAATTGCCTGCTAAATTGCCTGCTTATTGCCTCCCTAATTGCAGGCCTAATTAACTGCCTAATTACATGCCTAATTGCCTGCCTAATGCCTGCCTAACTGCCTGCCTATTTCCTGCCTAATTGCCTGCCTAATTAACTGCCTAATTGCCTGCCTAATTAACTGCCTAATTAACTGCCTAATTAACTGCCTAATTACCTTCCAAATTAGCTGCTTAATTGCTTGCCTAATTGCCTGCATAATCGGCTATCTAATTAACTTCCTAATGGCCTGCATAATTGCCTGCCTAATTAAATGCCTTATTGCCTGCCTAATTAATTGCTTTATTGCCTGCATAATAAATTGCCTTATTGCCTGCCTAATTAAATGCCTAATTAACTGCCTAATTGCCTGCTTAATTGCTTGCCTGCCTAATTGCCTGCCTAATTGCTTGCCTAATTGCTTGCTTAATTAACTGCCTTATTGCCTGCCTAATTGCCTAATTAATTGCTTGCCTAATTGCCTGCCTAATTATTTGCCTAATTGCCTGCCTAATTGCCTGCCTTATTTACTGCATAATTAACTGCCAAATTGCCTGCCTAATAACTGCCTAATTGCCTGCATAATTAACAGCCTAATTAACTGCCTAATTACCTGCCTAATTAGCTGCTTAATTGCCTGCCTAATTGCCGGCATATTTGCCTGCCTAATTAAATGCCTAATAACCTGCCTAATTGCCTGCTAAATTGCCTGCTTATTGCCTCCCTAATTGCAGGCCTAATTAACTGCCTAATTACATGCCTAATTGCTTGCCTAATGCCTGCCTAACTGCCTGCCTATTTCCTGCCTAATTGCCTGCCTAATTAACTGCCTAATTGCCTGCCTAATTAACTACCTAATTAACTGCCTAATTAACTGCCTAATTACCTGCCAAATTAGCTGCTTAATTGCTTGCCTAATTGCCTGCATAATCGCCTATCTAATTAACTTCCTAATGGCCTGCATAATTGCCTGCCTAATTGCATGCTTAATTAATTGCCAAATTGCCTGCCTAATCAACTGCCTAATTGCCTGCCTAATTTCCTTCCTAATAAATTGCCCAATTGCCTGCCTTATTGACTGCCTAATTAACTGCCTAATTGCCTGCCTAATTAACTGACTAATTGCTTGCCTAATTGCCTGCATAATTGCATGCTTAATTAATTGCCTTATTGCCTGCCTAATTGTTTGCCTAATTGCCTGCCTAATTGCATGCCCAATTAATTGCCTAATTGCCTGCCTTATTAACTGCCTAATTGCCTGCCTAATTAACTGACTAATTGCCTGCCTAATTGCTTGCCTAATTGCATGCTTAATTAATTGCCTAATTGCCTGCCTAATTGCTTGCCTAATTGCCTGCCTAATTGCATGCCCAATTAATTGCCTAATTGCCTGCCTAATTGCCTGCCTAATTAACTGCCTAATTGCCTGCCTAATTAAATGACTAATTGCCTGCCTAATTGCTTGCCTAACTGCCTGCCTAATTGCATGCTTAATTAATTGCCTAATTGCCTGCCTAATGGCCTGCCTAATTAACTGCCTAATTGCCTGCCTAATTAACTGCCTAATTGCCTGCCTAATAAATGCCTAATTGCCTGCCTAATTAACTGCCTAATTAACTGCCTAATTGCCTGCTTAATTGCTTGCCTGCCTAATTGCCTGCCTAATTGCTTGCCTAATTGCTTGCTTAATTAACTGCCTTATTGCCTGCCTAATTGCCTAATTAATTGCTTGCCTAATTGCCTGCCTGATTATTTGCCTAATTGCCTGCCTAATTGCCTGCCTTATTTACTGCATAATTAACTGCTAAATTGCCTGCCTAATAACTGCCTAATTGCCTGCCTAATTAACAGCCTAATTAACTGCCTAATTACCTTCCAAATTAGCTGCTTAATTGCCTGCATATTGCCGGCATAATTGCCTGCCTAATTAAATGCCTAATGGCCTGCCTAATTGCCTGCTTAATTGCCTGCTTATTGCCTGCCTAATTAAATGCCTAATTGCCTGCCTAATTAACTGCATAATTGCCTGCTTATTGCCTGCTTAAATAATTGCCTAATTGCCTGCCTAATTAACTGCCTAATTAAATGCCTAATTGCCTGCCTAATTGCCTGCCTTATTGCCTGCATAATTAACTGCCAAATTGCCTGCCTAATTGCCTGCCTAATTGCATGCTTAATTAATTGCCTAATTACCTGCCTAATTGCCTGCCTAATTAACTGCTTAATTGCCTGCCTAATTGCCTGCCTAATTGCCTGCCTAATAAATGCCTTATTGCCTGCCTAATTGCCTGCCTAATTGCAGGCCTAATTAACTGCCTAATTACATGCCTAATTGCCTGCCTAATGCCTGCCTAACTGCCGGCCTATTTGCCTGCCTAATTGCCTGCCTAATTAACTGCCTAATTGCCTGCCTAATTAACTGCTCAATTAACTGCCTAATTACCTGCCAAATTAGCTGCTTAATTGCCTGCCTAATTGCCTGTATAATTGCCTATCTAATTTACTGCCTAATTTCCTGCCTAAATGCATGCTTAATTAATTGCCAAATTGCCTGCCTAATTAACTGCCTAATTGACTGCCTAATTACCTGCCAAACTAGCTGCTTAATTGCCTGCCTAATTGCCTGCATAATTGCCTGCCTATTTAAATGCCTAATTGCCTGCCTAATTGACTGCCTAAATAAATGCCTAATTGCCTGCCTAATTAACTGCCTAATTGCCTGCCTAATTACCTGCGTAATTGCCTGCTTATTTAATTTCCTAATTGCCTGCCTTATTGCCTGCTTAATTGCCTGGCTAATTGCCTGCCTAATATACTGCCCAATTGCCTGCCTATTTATCTTCCTAATGGCCTGCTTAATTATTTGCCTAATTGCCTGCTAAATTGCTTGCCTGCCTAATTGCTTGCCTAATTGCTTGCTTAATTAACTGCCTTTTTGCCTGCCTAATCGCCTATTTAATTGCTTGCCTAATTGCCTGCCTTATTATTTGCCTAATTGCCTGCCTAATTGCCAGCCTATTGCCTGCATAATTAACTGCCAAAATGCCTGCCTAATAAGTGCCTAATTGCCTGCCTAATTGCCTGCCTAATAAACTGCCTAATTGACTGCCTAATAACCTGCCAAATTAGCTGCTTAATTGCCTGCCTAATTGCCTGCCTATTAAAATGCCTAATTGCCTGCCTAATTAACTGCCTAATTGCCTGCCTAATAAATGCCTTATTGCCTGCCTAATTGCCTGCCTAATTGCAGGCCTAATTAACTGCCTAATTACCTGCCTAATTATCTGCCAAATTCCCTGCCTAATTAACTGCCTAATTGCCTGCCTAATTAACTGACTAATTGACTGCCTAACTGCCTGCCTATTTGCCTGCCTAATTGCCTGCCTAATTAACTGCCAAATTGTCTGCCTAATTAACTGCCTAATTGCCTGCCTATTTGCATGCTTAATTAATTGCCAAATTGCCTGCCTAATTAACTGCCTAATTGCCTGCCTAATTGCCTTCCTAATAAATTGCCCAATTGCCTGCCTTATTGACTGCCTAATTGCCTGCTTTATTAATTGCCTAATTGCATTTCTAATTAACTGCCTAATTGCCTGCCTAATTGCCTGCCTAATTGCCTGCTTATTGCCAGCCTAATTGCCTGCCTAATTAAATGCTAATTGCCTGCCTAATTATCTTCCTAATGGCCTGCCTAATTAACTGCTTAATTGCCTGCTTAATTGCTTGCCTGCCTAATTGCCTGCCTAATTGCTTGCTTAATTAACTGCCTTATTGCCTGCCTAATTGCCTAATTAATTGCTTGCGTAATTGCCTACCTAATTATTTGCCTAATTGCCTGCCTAATTGCCTGCCTTATTGCCTGCATAATTAACTGCCAAATTGCCTGCCTAATAACTGCCTAATTGCCTGCCTAATTAACAGCCTAATTAACTGCCTAATTACCTGCCAAATTAGCTGCTTCATTGCCTGCCTAATTGCAGGCATAATTGCCTGCCTAATTATCTTCCTAATGGCCTTCCTAATTAACTGCCTAATTGCTTGCCTAATTGCTTGCTTAATTAACTGCCCTATTGCCTGCCTGATCGCCTAATTAATTGCTTGCCTAATTGCCTGCCATATTTCTTTGCCTAATTGCCTGCATAATTGCCTACCTTATTAACTGCCTAATTGCCTGCCTAATTGCCTGCCTAATTGCCTGCCTAATTGCATGCCTAATTAAATGCATAATTGCCTACCTAATTATCTGCTTAATTGCCTGCATAATTACCTGCCTAATTCCCTGCCTAATTGCCTGCCTAATTATCTGCCTAATGGCCTGCCTAATTAACTGCCTAATTGCCTGCTTAATTGGTGCCTGCCTAATTGCCAGCCTAATTGCCTGCCTAATTAAATGCCTAATTGCCTACCTAATTGCCTGCATAATTGCCTGCCTATTTGCCTGCTAATTGCCTGCCTAATTAACTGCCAAATTCCCTGCCTAATTAACTGCCTAATTGCCTGTCTTTTTGCCTGCCTAATATACTGCCTAATTGCCTGCATAATTATCTTCCTAATAGCCTGCCTTATTAACTGCCTAATTGCCTGCTTAATTGCTTGCCTGCCTAATTGCCTGCCTAATTGCTTGCCTAATTGCTTGCTTAATTAACTGCCTTATTGCCTGCCTTATCGCCAAATTAATTGCTTGCCTAATTGCCTACCTTATTATTTGCCTAATTACCTGCCTAATTGCCTGCCTATTGCCTGCATAATTAAATGCCAACTTGCCTGCCTAATAACTGCCTAATTGCCTGCCTAATTAACTGCCTAATTGACTGCCTAATTACCTGCCAAATTAGCTGCTTAATTGCCTGCCTAATTGCCTGCATAATTGCCTGCCTATTTAAATGCCTAATTGCCTGCCTAATTGACTGCCTAGATAAATGCCTAATTGCCTGCCTAATTAACTGCCTAATTGCCTGCCTAATTACCTGCCCAATTGCCTGCTTATTTAATTGCCTAATTGCCTGCCTTATTGCCTGCTTAATTGCCTGGCTAATTGCCTGCCTAATATACTGCCCAATTGCCTGCCTATTTATCTTCCTAATGGCCTGCTTAATTATTTGCCTAATTGCCTGCTAAATTGCTTGCCTGCCTAATTGCTTGCCTAATTGCTTGCTTAATTAACTGCCTTTTTGCCTGCCTAATCGCCTATTTAATTGCTTGCCTAATTGCCTGCCTTATTATTTGCCTAATTGCCTGCCTAATTGCCAGCCTATTGCCTGCATAATTAACTGCCAAAATGCCTGCCTAATAAGTGCCTAATTGCCTGCCTAATTGCCTGCCTAATAAACTGCCTAATTGACTGCCTAATTACCTGCCAAATTAGCTGCTTAATTGCCTGCCTAATTGCCTGCATAATTGCCTGCCTATTAAAATGCCTAATTGCCTGCCTAATTAACTGCCTAATTGCCTGCCTAATAAATGCCTTATTGCCTGCCTAATTGCCTGCCTAATTGCAGGCCTAATTAACTGCCTAATTACCTGCCTAATTATCTGCCAAATTCCCTGCCTAATTAACTGCCTAATTGCCTGCCTAATTAACTGACTAATTGCCTGCCTAATTGCTTGCCTAATTGCCTGCCTAATTGCTTGCTTAATTAATTGCCTAATTGCCTGCCTAATTGCTTGCCTAATTGCCTGCCTAATTGCATGCCCAATTAATTGCCCTATTGCCTGCCTAATTGCCTGCCTAATTAACTGCCTAATTGCCTGCCTAATTAACTGACTAATTGCCTGCCTAATTGCTTGCCTAATTGCCTGCCTAATTGCTTGTCTAATTGCCTGCCTAATTGCATGCTTAATTAATTGCCTAATTGCCTGCTAAATGGCCTGCCTAATTAACTGCCTAATTGCCAGCCTAATTAACTGCCTAATTGCCTGCCTAATAAATGCCTAACTGCCTGCCTAATTAACTGCCTAATTAACTGCCTAATTGCCTGCTTAATTGCTTGCCTGCCTAATTGCCTGCCTAATTGCTTGCTTAATTAACTGCCTTATACCTGCCTAATTGCCTAATTAATTGCTTGCCTAATTGCCTGCCTAATTATTTGCCTAATTGCCTGCCTAATTGCCTGCGTTATTTACTGCGTAATTAACTGCCGAATTGCCTGCCTAATAACTGCCTAATTGCCTGCCTTATTAACAGCCTAATTAACTGCCTAATTACCTGCCAAATAAGCTGCTTAATTGCTTGTCTAATTGCCTGCATAATTGCCTATCTAATTAACTGCCTAATGGCCTGCCTAATTGCCTGCCTAATTGCATGCTTAATTAATTGCCAAATTGCCTGCCTAATTAACTGCCTAATTTCCTGCCTAATTGCCTGCTTAATTAATTGCATAATTGTCTGCCTAATTAACTGCCTAATTGCCTGCATAATTGCCTGCCTAATTAACTGTCTAAATGCCTGCCTTATTAACTGCCTTATTGCCTGCCTAATTATCTGCCTATTGGCCTGCCTAATTAACTGCCTAATTGCCTGATTAATTGCTTGCCTGCCTAATTGCCTGCCTAATTGCTAGCCTAATTGCTTGCCTTATTAACAGCCTAATTAACTGCCTAATTACCTGCCAAATTAGCTGCTTAATTGCTTGTCTAATTGCCTGCATAATTGCCTATCTAATTAACTGCCTTTTGCCTGCCTAATTGCCTGCCTAATTAACTGCCAAATTCCCTGCCTAATTAACTGCCTAATTGCCTGTCTAAATGCCTGCCTTATAAACTGCCTAATTGCCTGCCTAATTATCTTCCTAATGGCCTGCCTAACTAACTGCCTAATTGCCTGCTTAATTGCTTGCCTGCCTAATTGCCTGCCTAATTGCTTGCCTAATTGCTTGCTTAATTAACTGCCTTATTGCCTGCCTAATCGCCTAATTAATTGCTTGCCTAATTGCCTGCCTTATTATTTGCCTAATTGCCTGCCTAATTGCCTGCCTAATTGCCTGCCTTTTGCCTGCATAATTAACTGCCAAATTGCCTGCCTCATAACATCCTAATTGCCTGCCTAATTAACTGCCTAATTGACTGCCTAATTACCTGCCAAATTAGCTGCTTAATTGCCTGCCTTATTGCCTGCATAATTGCCTGCCTATTTAAATGCCTAATTGCCTGCTTAATTGACTGCCTAAATAAATGCCTAATTACCTGCCTAATTAGCTGTAATTTCCTGCCTATTTTCCTAAATTATTGCCTGCCTAATAAACTGCCTAATGGCCTGTTTAATTGCCTGCTTAATTAATTGCCTAATTGCCTGCTTAATTAATTGCCTAATTGCCTGCATAATTCCCTGCCTAATAAACTGCCTAATTGCCTGCCTAATTAACTGCCTAATTGCCTGCTTAATTTATTGCCTAATTGACTGCCTAATTGCCTGCCTAATTAAATGCCTTATTGCCTGCCTAATTAATTGCTTTATTGCCTGCATAATAAATTGCCTTATTGCCTGCCTAATTAAATGCCTAATTGCCTACCTAATTGCCTGCTTAATTAATTGCCTAATTACCTGCCTAATTGCCTTCCTAATTAACTGCCTAATTGCCTGCCTAAATAAGTACCTTATTGCCTGCCTAATTAAATGCCTAATTGAATGCCTAATTGCCTGCCTAATTGCCTGCCTTATTGCCTGCCTAATTGCCTGCTTAATTAATTGCCTATTGGCCTGCCTAATTGCCTGCCTAATTGCCTGCCTAATTGTCTTCCTTATTAACTGCCTAATTGCCTGCCTAATTAACTGCCTAATTAACTGCTCAATTGCCTGCCTTATTGCCTGCCTAATAAACTGCCTAATTAAATGCCTAATTGCCTTCCTAATTGCCTGCTTAATTCCTTGCCTGCCTTATTAACTGGCTCATTGCCGACCTAATTGCCTGTCTAATTGCCTGCCTAATTGCCTTTCTAATTAATTGCCCAATTGCCTGCCTTATTGACTGCCTAATTGCCTGCTTATTAATTGCCTAATTGCCTTTCTAATTTACTGCCTAATTGCCTGCCTAATTGCCTGCTTATTGCCAGCCTAATTGCCTGCCTAATTAAATGCCTAATTGCCTGCCTAATTACCTGCATAATTGCCTGCCTAACTGCCTGCCTATTTGCCTGCCTAATTGCCTGCCTAATTAACTGCCAAATTGTCTGCCTAATTAACTGCCTAATTGTCTGCTAATTAACTGCCTAAATAACTGCCTAATTTCCTGTTTAATTGCCTGCCTAATATACTGCCTAATTGCCTTTTTAATTATCTTCCTAATGGCCTGCCTAATTAACTGCCTAATTGCCTGCTTAATTGCTTGCCTGCCTAATTGCCTGCTTAATTGCTTGCCTAATTGCTTTCTTAATTAACTGCCTTATTGCCTGCCTAATCGCCTAATTAATTGCTTGCCTAATTGCCTGCCTTATTATTTGCCTAATTGCCTGCCTAATTGCCTGCCTATTGCCTGCATAATTAACTGCTAAATTGCCTGCCTTATAACTGCCTAATTGCCTGCCTAATTAACTGCCTAAATGACTGCCTAATTACCTGCCAAATTAGCTGCTTAATTGCCTGCCAAATTACCTGCATAATTGCCTGCCTATTTAAATGCCTAATTGCCTGCCTAATTGCCTGCCTAATTGCCTGCCTAATTGCCTGCCTTATTAAATGCTTATTGCCTGCCTTATTAAATGCCTAATTGCCTGCCTAATTAACTGCCTAATTGCCTGCTTAATTAACTGCCTAATTGCCTGCCTAATTAACTGCCTTATTGCCTGCCTAATTGCCTGCCTAATTGCATGCTTAATTAATTGCCTAATTGCCTGCCTAATTGCAGGCCTAATTAACTGCGTAATTACCTGTCTAATTAACTGCCAAATTCCCTTCCTAATTAACTGCCTAATTGCCTGTCTAATTGCCTGCCTTATATACTGCCTAATTGCCTGCCTAGTTATCTTCCTAATGGCCTGCCTAATTAACTGCCTAATTGCCTGCTTAATTACTTGCCTGCCTAATTGCCTGCCTAATTGCTTGCCTAATTGCTTGCTTAATAAACTGCCTTATTGCCTGCCTAATTGCCTAATTAATTGCTTGCGTAATTGCCTACCTAATTATTTGCCTAATTGCCTGCCTAATTGCCTGCCTTATTGCCTGCATAATTAACTGCCAAATTGCCTGCCTAATAACTGCCTAATTGCCTGCCTAATTAACAGCCTAATTAACTGCCTAATTACCTGCCAAATTAACTGCTTCATTGCCTGCCTAATTGCCTGCATAATTGCCTGCCTAATTAAATGCCTAAAGGCCTGCCTACTTGCCTGCTTAATTGCCTGCTAATTGCTTGCCTAATTAAAGGCTAATTGCCTGCCTAATTAACTGCCTAATTGCCTGCTTAATTAATTGCCTTATTGCCTGCCTAATTGCCTGCCTAATTGCATGCTTAATTAAATGCCTAATTGCCTGCCTAATTAAATGCTTAATTGCCTGCCTAATTAACTGCTTAATTGCCTGCCTAATTGCCTGCCTAATTGCCTGCCTAATTGCATGCTTAATTAATTGCCTAATTGCCTGCCTAATTAACTGCTCAATTGCTTGCCTAATTGCCTGCCTAATTGCCTGCCTAATTGCATGCCTAATAAATGCCTTATTGCCTGCCTAATTGCCTTTCTAATTGCAGGCCTAATTAACTGCCTAATTACATGCCTAATTGCCTGCCTAATGCCTGCCTATTAAAATGCCTAATTGTCTGCCTAATTGCTTGCCTAATTGCTTGCTTTATTAATTGCCAAATTGCCTGCCTAATTGACTGCCTAATTAACTGCCTAATTACCTGCCAAATAAGCTGTAATTTCCTGCCTAATTGCCTGCATAATTGCCTGCCTAATAAACTGCCTAATGGCCTGCCTAATTGCCTGCCTAATTGCCTGCTTAATTAATTGCCTAATTGCCTATCTAATTCTCTGCCTTATAAACTGCCACATTGCCTGCCTAATTAACTGCTTATTTGACTGCTTAATTTAAGCCTAATTGCCTGCCTAATTGCCTGCCTTATTAAATGCCTAATTGCCTGCCTAATTAATTGCCTTATTGCCTGCCTAATTATTTGCCTAATTGCCTGCCTTATTGCCTGCTTAATTAATTGCCTAATTACATGCCTAATTGCCTTCCTAATAAACTGCCTAATTGCCTGCCTAAATAAGTACCTAATTGCCTGCCTAATTGCCTGCCTTATTGCCTGCCTAATTAAATGCCTAATTGAATGCCTAATTGCCTGCTTAATTGCCTGCCTAATTGCCTGCCTAATTGCCTGCCTTATTGCCTGCCTAATTGCCTGCTTAATTAATTGCCTAATTTCCTGCTATAATTGCCTTCCTAATTAACTGCCTAATTGCCTGCCTAAATAAGTACCTAATTGCCTGCCTAATTGCCTGTCTAATAAAATGCTTAATTGCCTGCCTAATTATCTGCTTAATTGCCTGCCTAATTGCCTGCCTAATTGCCTGCCTAATTAAATGCCTATTTGCCTGCCTAATTACCTGCATAATTGCCTGCCTAACTGCCAGCCTATTTGCCTGCCTAATTGCCTGCTTATTGCTATCCTAATTGCCTGCCTAATTAAATGCCTAATTGCCTGCCTAATTACCTGCATAATTGCCTGCCTAACTGCCTGCCTATTTGCCTGCCTAATTGCCTGCCTAATTAACTGCCAAATTGTCTGCCTAATTAACTGCCTAATTGTCTGTCTAATTAACTGCCTAATTAACTGCCTAATTGCCTGTTTAATTGCCTGCCTAATATACTGCCTAATTGCCTTTTTAATTATCTTCCTAATGGCCTGCCTAATTAACTGCCTAATTGCCTGCTTAATTGCTTGCCTGCCTAATTGCCTGCTTAATTGCTTGCCTAATTGCTTGCTTAATTAACTGCCTTATTGCCTGCCTAATCGCCTAATTAATTGCTTGCCTAATTGCCTGCCTTATTATTTGCCTAATTGCCTGCCTAATTGCCTGCCTATTGCCTTTATAATTAACTGCTAAATTGCCTGCCTTATAACTGCCTAATTGCCTGCCTAATTACCTGCCTAATTGACTGCCTAATTACCTGCCAAATTAGCTGCTTAATTGCCTGCCAAATTACCTGCATAATGGCCTGCCTATTTAAATGCCTAATTGCCTGCCTAATTGCCTGCCTAATTAAATGCCTAATTGCCTGCCTAATTAACTGCCTAATTCCTGCCTAATTACCTGCCTAATTGCCTGCTTAATTAATTGCCTAATTGCCTGCCTAATTGCCTGCCTAATTAACTGCCTTATTGCCTGCCTAATTAACTGCCTAATTGCCTGCCTAATTGCCTGCTTAATTAATTGCCTTATTGCCTGCCTAATTAACGGCCTAATTGCCTGTCTTATTGCCTGCCTAATATACTGCCTAATTGCCTGCCTAATTATCTTCCTAATAGCCTGCCTTATTAACTGCCTAATTGCCTGCTTAATTGCTTGCCTGCCTAATTGCCTGCCTAATTGCTTGCCTAATTGCTTGCTTAATTAACTGCCTTATTGCCTGCCTTATCGCCTATTTAATTGCTTGCCTAATTGCCTGCCTTATTATTTGCCTAATTACCTGCCTAATTGCCTGCCTATTGCCTGCATAATTAAATGCCAAATTGCCTGCCTAATAACTGCCTAATTGCCTGCCTAATTAACTGCCTAATTGACTGCCTAATTACCTGCCAAATTAGCTGCTTAATTGCCTGCCTAATTGCCTGCATAATTGCCTGCCTATTTAAATGCCTAATTGCCTGCCTAATTGACTGCCTAAATAAATGCCTAATTGCCTGCCTAATTAACTGCCTAATTGCCTGCCTAATTACCTGCCCAATTGCCTGCTTAATTAATTGCCTAATTGCCTGCCTTATTGCCTGCTTAATTGCCTGGCTAATTGCCTGCCTAATATACTGCCCAATTGCCTGCCTATTTATCTTCCTAATGGCCTGCTTAATTATTTGCCTAATTGCCTGCTAAATTGCTTGCCTGCCTAATTGCCTGCCTAATTGCTTGCCTAATTGATTGCTTAATTAACTGCCTTTTTGCCTGCCTAATCGTCTATTTAATTGCTTGCCTAATTGCCTGCCTTATTATTTGCCTAATTACCTGCCTAATTGCCTGCCCATTTCCTGCATAATTAACTGCCAAAATGCCTGCCTAATAAGTGCCTAATTGCCTGCCTAATTGCCTGCCTAATAAACTGCCTAATTGACTGCCTAATTACCTGCCAAATTAGCTGCTTAATTGCCTGCCTAATTGCCTGCATAATTGCCTGCCTATTAAAATGCCTAATTGCCTGCCTAATTAACTGCCTAATTGCCTGCCTAATAAATGCCTTATTGCCTGCCTAATTGCCTGCCTAATTGCAGGCCTAATTAACTGCCTAATTACCTGCCTAATTATCTGCCAAATTCCCTGCCTAATTAACTGCCTAATTGCCTGCCTAATTAACTGACTAATTGCCTGCCTAATTGCTTGCCTAATTGCCTGCCTAATTGCATGCTAAATTAATTGCCTAATTGCCTGCCTAATTGCTTGCCTAATTGCCTGCCTAATTGCATGCCCAATTAATTGCCTAATTGCCTGCCTAATTGCCTGCCTAATTAACTGCCTAATTGCCTGCCTAATTAACTGACTAATTGCCTGCCTAATTGCTTGCCTAATTGCCTGCCTAATTGCATGCTTAATTAATTGCCTAATTGCCTGCCCAATGGCCTGCCTAATTAACTGCCTAATTGCCTGCCTAATAAACTGCCTAATTGCCTGCCTAATAAATGCCTAACTGCCTGCCTAATTAACTGCCTAATTAACTGCCTAATTGCCTGCTTAATTGCTTGCCTGCCTAATTGCCTGCCTAATTGCTTACTTAATTAACTGCCTTATACCTGCCTAATTGCCTAATTAATTGCTTGCCTAATTGCCTGCCTAATTATTTGCCTAATTGCCTGCCTAATTGCCTGCGTTATTTACTGCGTAATTAACTGCCGAATTGCCTGCCTAATAACTGCCTAATTGCCTGCCTTATTAACAGCCTAATTAACTGCCTAATTACCTGCCAAATAAGCTGCTTAATTGCTTGTCTAATTGCCTGCATAATTGCCTATCTAATTAACTGCCTAATGGCCTGCCTAATTGCCTGCCTAATTGCATGCTTAATTAATTGCCAAATTGCCTGCCTAATTAACTGCCTAATTTCCTGCCTAATTGCCTGCTTAATTAATTGCATAATTGTCTGCCTAATTAACTGCCTAATTGCCTGCATAATTGCCTGCCTAATTAACTGTCTAAATGCCTGCCTTATTAACTGCCTTATTGCCTGCCTAATTATCTGCCTAATGGCCTGCCTAATTAACTGCCTAATTGCCTGATTAATTGCTTGCCTGCCTAATTGCCTGCCTAATTGCTTGCCTAATTGCTTGCCTTATTAACAGCCTAATTAACTGCCTAATTACCTGCCAAATTAGCTGCTTAATTGCTTGTCTAATTGCCTGCATAATTGCCTATCTAATTAACTGCCTTTTGCCTGCCTAATTGCCTGCCTAATTAAGAGGCCGTGTCACAAATTTGCGCTCCTATCTATATCAATGTTATTTTAAAAGGCAGTTTTTCTCAAAGTCTATAAGAGGTAGGGGCCGGAAATTTTGCCTACTGAAAGTATACAATACATTTAACATAACCGCTTTTTTCAAATTTAGTTATCATATCATATATTATTTCTGTGATGAAAATAATATTATCAATATTTTGATTTGTCCAGATACATTGAAATTTTGCTTATATTTATAATTATTTAGCAAAAACTGAAAACGCCATTGAAATGTATTGCACATTACCTTCCGATCAGTGTCTTCATGATCATGATGGGTTTATAAACCTGGGTGTAATCAAGTCTTTAACAATTACATGACAACATTTATACTTAATAATTTGGAGATATGCCTTTTCTATCCTCAGCCCCTGAGCTTTTACTATCTGGTCTGGCGACCGACCTGACACTCTTCAACCACCCCAGGGGTCTCCGATTGCACATCTTATCAAAAAAAAAAAAAGCTGTTTGTTCATTTGTTTTTGTGTTCGAGCGAAGGTTTACTTCTCCATAAGTGCCACAGACTTCACACATTTATGCCAAGGGAATATTCCGCTGATGTGACGCTATACGAATGTATTATTCGCGACCATACAACTTTTTTGTTTGTCATCGGGAAAATGACGCCGCAGTTTGATTTTTTGTGGTGATATAAAATAAATTTTCTTGCTAGGGAATGTTCATTTTGAATTGAGCATTTTTAAATGTCAGCGTAGAATATGCTTATCTGCCCATTTTGTTTCTTTCCATAATAATGAGTAAAGTTAACATTGTCATAGACATTTTATTATATTCGTTTGCCGTCCAAGTACAAATGTCACACTATATCGCACGTAATTCTATTTTTTACTAATTTGTTAGTTGTCATTTTATTTAAGTTATAAATAACAGTAATAAAAATTATTACTTAATAGTCCAGAATAGAGATTGAGTTATTTTTCATTTAATAGGAGTTTAAAATATGGTACTACATACATATTTATATTATCTTGTTGTCTTCTTTGTAACTTTACTGGAAGAATGGCATTTGGTATGTATGTTAACTCACAATGAAAATACTTCAGAAGTACTCAATTAACAGTGAACAACCTAGGGCCTATACTAATTTCATTATGTTCATGAAATATAATTGATATTACTAATAATGAACTGTATGTGTTTTGCGTAGAGATATCGTACGAACTGTATGTGGTACAGACCAACATTAGCTAAGACTCTGTAAATAAGTAATTTCAGTTAATGTGTAGAGAATATTAAAAGTTAGAAATAATGATATATATATAAAACAATGCAGAGTAATCAGCATAAAAATAGAAGTTGTTTTTACGTAGCGCCTACTGGAATGTATATTTTGTGTTGAATTATGTGGTATGATTAGTATTCTCTTATTGTAAGATGTGTTTTGTTAAAATCTTATAAAACATCACTTACTGTTGAAGGATTTTCATTTTTTTTGTGATGATCTTACTTAAACAAGTTTTAATTATATTACACATGTATATTTTAAAAGCATTTTAATGTATACTTATAGAATTGTAATAGGCTTTATACGGACTCTCACGATGCATGTGAGCATCTATAATTAATAGAGACCGGAAAAATTCGCGGATTCATTCGGCGATAGGCTAGAAGTCAAATACATATACCTTTTAGATGATTTTGCTATTGGCTTACTGTTCATCTGGACGAATCTCAACCAATTATAAAACACCAACCAAAGAAGGATCGAATCACAGACAAACAAGCTGAGACGACTAACAAGTCTGCAGCAAATGAACTGCCGTTATTTGCCCGAGTGTACAGGGGAATGTGCAGTCTATCCTGAAGGCCGTCGAAACCGCGAATTTTTCCGGTCCCTAATCTACATCAATATTATGGCCGTTTCACAAGATCAAATATTTATTGAATTCAATCTGTTGCATTCATTGTACATGTTTTTCGATATGTACATTGAATTCAATACAAATTGAAGATGTTACTCAACTAAGCTTATTCTTATTAACTTATAAGTATTTTGTTTGTTCAGTACATAAAAGTAAAAGATTCGTTATTATTTAAATAATGAGCATCTTTAAGCAATAACGTTTTCAAAATATTTACATAAACATAATGGAATATATTTTTTAAATACTTTATATCTACGATCACATCAACGGCAGTATTATGTAATCAATGAGGTAATGAAATATCCTGAAAGGATATTTTCTTCTCTGTAAAGTAAATTTGTAATGCAGCCCTCTTAATGTTAGTCTTGTGAGTTATTTCGTCTTCTAATATGCTACAGCAATGTATAAAATTAAGTTTTGTTAGTGTTTTAGTCTTGTGTAATGTGATAAATTCAATATTTTTTTTGTATGTTCGTATTCATAAAGGTAGGCTACATATCGTATTAAGATAAATAGTAATATTTGTAAATTTAAATTCTTTGAAACAACGTCGATAAGAGGTTCACCTACCTCTGTTAAACTGTATGATGGTGCATTGTAAAAAATTAGGTAGTCTGACTTAAGTGAGATTGTATTTAGATTGTGTGTGATGCATATGCAATATCTAAGCATATGCATTTATGTTATTATCCTTTTAAAACGTTACATGATGAATTTCGTATACTTTTTAATGTCAACTAACATTATTTTTCACGGACTATTACATCCAGATAAAGAATAATTACCACATGTTTGAAGATTAATTGTATTCCGATACGTTTAAAGTATTAAAATTTTTAGTTTTAGTTTTAGATACGACTCATACTACATTTGTTAAAGTGAGGTTTCTTGATTCTGAATCCCTGCATCTGCAATTTCCTAGTGAGCCGCCGGTCAGATTGTCATCCTCTCAGATTGTCGAGGAACCAGATACATTTTTCGTCGAGTAAACTCGAGCTGTCAACCTTCCCACTAATCCTGTGATAAGGGTATAGTAGCTTTATCACGCGCTGCGGCTACAGTTCCTTCGGTTGAAAAAGCCACTAAATCTCACTGTTAAAAGAGAGAACTTCTAGAGCAGAATATTGGAAATAAACATTTACTGACACGGCTCTTAACTGCCAAATTCCCTGCCTAATTAACTGCCTAATTGCCTGTCTAAATGCCTGCCTTATAAACTGCCTAATTGCCTGCCTAATTATCTTCCTAATGGCCTGCCTAACTAACTGCCTAATTGCCTGCTTAATTGCTTGCCTGCCTAATTGCCTGCCTAATTGCTTGCCTAATTGCTTGCTTAATTAACTGCCTTATTGCCTGCCTAATCGCCTAATTAATTGCTTGCCTAATTGCCTGCCTTATTATTTGCCTAATTGCCTGCCTAATTTTCTGCCTAATTGCCTGCCTATTGCCTGCATAATTAACTGCCAAATTGCCTGCCTAATAACATCCTAATTGCCTGCCTAATTAACTGCCTAATTGACTGCCTAATTACCTGCCAAATTAGCTGCTTAATTGCCTGCCTTATTGCCTGCATAATTGCCTGCCTATTTAAATGCCTAATTGCCTGCCTAATTGACTGCCTAAATAAATGCTTAATTACCTGCCTAATTAGCTGTAATTTCCTGCCTATTTTCCTAAATATATTGCCTGCCTAATAAACTGCCTAATGGCCTGCCTAATTGCCTGCTTAATTAATTGCCTAATTGCCTGCATAATTCACTGCCTAATAAACTGCCTAATTGCCTGCCTAATTAACTGCCTAATTGCCTGCTTAATTTATTGCCTAATTGCCTGCCTAATTGCCTGCCTAATTAAATGCCTTATTGCCTGCCTAATTAATTGCTTTATTGCCTGCATAATAAATTGCCTTATTGCCTGCCTAATTAAATGCCTAATTGCCTACCTAATTGCCTGCTTAATTAATTGCCTAATTACCTGCCTAATTGCCTTCCTAATTAACTGCCTAATTGCCTGCCTTAATAAGTACCTTATTGCGTGCCTAATTAAATGCCTAATTGAATGCCTAATTGCCTGCCTAATTGCCTGCCTTATTGCCTGCCTAATTGCCTGCTTAATTAATTGCCTATTGGCCTGCCTAATTGCCTGCCTAATTGCCTGCCTAATTGCCTTCCTTATTAACTGCCTAATTGCCTGCCTAATTAACTGCCTAATTAACTGCTCAATTGCCTGCCTTATTGCCTGCCTAATAAACTGCCTAATTAAATGCCTAATTGCCTTCCTAATTGCCTGCTTAATTCCTTGCCTGCCTTATTAACTGGCTCATTGCCGACCTAATTGCCTGTCTAATTGCCTGCCTAATTGCCTTTCTAATTAATTGCCCAATTGCCTGCCTTATTGACTGCCTAATTGCCTGCTTATTAATTGCCTAATTGCCTTTCTAATTTACTGCCTAATTGCCTGCCTAATTGCCTGCCTAATTGCCTGCTTATTGCCAGCCTAATTGCCTGCCTAATTAAATGCCTAATTGCCTGCCTAATTACCTGCATAATTGCCTGCCTAACTGCCTGCCTATTTGCCTGCCTAATTGCCTGCCTAATTAACTGCCAAATTGTCTGCCTAATTAACTGCCTAATTGTCTGCTAATTAACTGCCTAAATAACTGCCTAATTTCCTGTTTAATTGCCTGCCTAATATACTGCCTAATTGCCTTTTTAATTATCTTCCTAATGGCCTGCCTAATTAACTGCCTAATTGCCTGCTTAATTGCTTGCCTGCCTAATTGCCTGCTTAATTGCTTGCCTAATTGCTTGCTTAATTAACTGCCTTATTGCCTGCCTTATCGCCTATTTAATTGCTTGCCTAATTGCCTGCCTTATTATTTGCCTAATTACCTGCCTAATTGCCTGCCTATTGCCTGCATAATTAAATGCCAAATTGCCTGCCTAATAACTGCCTAATTGCCTGCCTAATTAACTGCCTAATTGACTGCCTAATTACCTGCCAAATTAGCTGCTTAATTGCCTGCCTAATTGCCTGCATAATTGCCTGCCTATTTAAATGCCTAATTGCCTGCCTAATTGACTGCCTAAATAAATGCCTAATTGCCTGCCTAATTAACTGCCTAATTGCCTGCCTAATTACCTGCCCAATTGCCTGCTTAATTAATTGCCTAATTGCCTGCCTTATTGCCTGCTTAATTGCCTGGCTAATTGCCTGCCTAATATACTGCCCAATTGCCTGCCTATTTATCTTCCTAATGGCCTGCTTAATTATTTGCCTAATTGCCTGCTAAATTGCTTGCCTGCCTAATTGCCTGCCTAATTGCTTGCCTAATTGCTTGCTTAATTAACTGCCTTTTTGCCTGCCTAATCGTCTATTTAATTGCTTGCCTAATTGCCTGCCTTATTATTTGCCTAATTGCCTGCCTTATTATTTGCCTAATTGCCTGCCTAATTGCCTGCCTATTGCCTGCATAATTAACTGCCAAAATGCCTGCCTAATAAGTGCCTAATTGCCTGCCTAATTGCCTGCCTAATAAACTGCCTAATTGACTGCCTAATTACCTGCCAAATTAGCTGCTTAATTGCCTGCCTAATTGCCTGCATAATTGCCTGCCTATTAAAATGCCTAATTGCCTGCCTAATTAACTGCCTAATTGCCTGCCTAATAAATGCCTTATTGCCTGCCTAATTGCCTGCCTAATTGCAGGCCTAATTAACTGCCTAATTACCTGCCTAATTATCTGCCAAATTCCCTGCCTAATTAACTGCCTAATTGCCTGCCTAATTAACTGACTTATTGCCTGCCTAATTGCTTGCCTAATTGCCTGCCTAATTGCATGCTAAATTAATTGCCTAATTGCCTGCCTAATTGCTTTCCTAATTGCCTGCCTAATTGCATGCCCAATTAATTGCCTAATTGCCTGCCTAATTGCCTGCCTAATTAACTGCCTAATTGCCTGCCTAATTAACTGACTAATTGCCTGCCTAATTGCTTGCCTAATTGCCTGCCTAATTGCATGCTTAATTAATTGCCTAATTGCCTGCCCAATGGCCTGCCTAATTAACTGCCTAATTGCCTGCCTAATAAACTGCCTAATTGCCTGCCTAATAAATGCCTAACTGCCTGCCTAATTAACTGCCTAATTAACTGCCTAATTGCCTGCTTAATTGCTTGCCTGCCTAATTGCCTGCCTAATTGCTTACTTAATTAACTGCCTTATACCTGCCTAATTGCCTAATTAATTGCTTGCCTAATTGCCTGCCTAATTATTTGCCTAATTGCCTGCCTAAGTGCCTGCGTTATTTACTGCGTAATTAACTGCCGAATTGCCTGCCTAATAACTGCCTAATTGCCTGCCTTATTAACAGCCTAATTAACTGCCTAATTACCTGCCAAATAAGCTGCTTAATTGCTTGTCTAATTGCCTGCATAATTGCCTATCTAATTAACTGCCTAATGGCCTGCCTAATTGCCTGCCTAATTGCATGCTTAATTAATTGCCAAATTGCCTGCCTAATTAACTGCCTAATTTCCTGCCTAATTGCCTGCTTAATTAATTGCATAATTGTCTGCCTAATTAACTGCCTAATTGCCTGCATAATTGCCTGCCTAATTAACTGTCTAAATGCCTGCCTTATTAACTGCCTTATTGCCTGCCTAATTATCTGCCTAATGGCCTGCCTAATTAACTGCCTAATTGCCTGATTAATTGCTTGCCTGCCTAATTGCCTGCCTAATTGCTTGCCTAATTGCTTGCCTTATTAACAGCCTAATTAACTGCCTAATTACCTGCCAAATTAGCTGCTTAATTGCTTGTCTAATTGCCTGCATAATTGCCTATCTAATTAACTGCCTTTTGCCTGCCTAATTGCCTGCCTAATTAAGAGGCCGTGTCACAAATTTGCGCTCCTATCTATATCAATGTTATTTTAAAAGGCAGTTTTTCTCAAAGTCTATAAGAGGTAGGGGCCGGAAATTTTGCCTACTGAAAGTATACAATACATTTAACATAACCGCTTTTTTCAAATTTAGTTATCATATCATATATTATTTCTGTGATGAAAATAATATTATCAATATTTTGATTTGTCCAGATACATTGAAATTTTGCTTATATTTATAATTATTTAGCAAAAACTGAAAACGCCATTGAAATGTATTGCACATTACCTTCCGATCAGTGTCTTCATGATCATGATGGGTTTATAAACCTGGGTGTAATCAAGTCTTTAACAATTACATGACAACATTTATACTTAATAATTTGGAGATATGCCTTTTCTATCCTCAGCCCCTGAGCTTTTACTATCTGGTCTGGCGACCGACCTGACACTCTTCAACCACCCCAGGGGTCTCCGATTGCACATCTTATCAAAAAAAAAAAAAGCTGTTCGTTCATTTGTTTTTGTGTTCGAGCGAAGGTTTACTTCTCCATAAGTGCCACAGACTTCACACATTTATGCCAAGGGAATATTCCGCTGATGTGACGCTATACGAATGTATTATTCGCGACCATACAACTTTTTTGTTTGTCATCGGGAAAATGACGCCGCAGTTTGATTTTTTGTGGTGATATAAAATAAATTTTCTTGCTAGGGAATGTTCATTTTGAATTGAGCATTTTTAAATGTCAGCGTAGAATATGCTTATCTGCCCATTTTGTTTCTTTCCATAATAATGAGTAAAGTTAACATTGTCATAGACATTTTATTATATTCGTTTGCCGTCCAAGTACAAATGTCACACTATATCGCACGTAATTCTATTTTTTACTAATTTGTTAGTTGTCATTTTATTTAAGTTATAAATAACAGTAATAAAAATTATTACTTAATAGTCCAGAATAGAGATTGAGTTATTTTTCATTTAATAGGAGTTTAAAATATGGTACTACATACATATTTATATTATCTTGTTGTCTTCTTTGTAACTTTACTGGAAGAATGGCATTTGGTATGTATGTTAACTCACAATGAAAATACTTCAGAAGTACTCAATTAACAGTGAACAACCTAGGGCCTATACTAATTTCATTATGTTCATGAAATATAATTGATATTACTAATAATGAACTGTATGTGTTTTGCGTAGAGATATCGTACGAACTGTATGTGGTACAGACCAACATTAGCTAAGACTCTGTAAATAAGTAATTTCAGTTAATGTGTAGAGAATATTAAAAGTTAGAAATAATGATATATATATAAAACAATGCAGAGTAATCAGCATAAAAATAGAAGTTGTTTTTACGTAGCGCCTACTGGAATGTATATTTTGTGTTGAATTATGTGGTATGATTAGTATTCTCTTATTGTAAGATGTGTTTTGTTAAAATCTTATAAAACATCACTTACTGTTGAAGGATTTTCATTTTTTTTGTGATGATCTTACTTAAACAAGTTTTAATTATATTACACATGTATATTTTAAAAGCATTTTAATGTATACTTATAGAATTGTAATAGGCTTTATACGGACTCTCACGATGCATGTGAGCATCTATAATTAATAGAGACCGGAAAAATTCGCGGATTCATTCGGCGATAGGCTAGAAGTCAAATACATATACCTTTTAGATGATTTTGCTATTGGCTTACTGTTCATCTGGACGAATCTCAACCAATTATAAAACACCAACCAAAGAAGGATCGAATCACAGACAAACAAGCTGAGACGACTAACAAGTCTGCAGCAAATGAACTGCCGTTATTTGCCCGAGTGTACAGGGGAATGTGCAGTCTATCCTGAAGGCCGTCGAAACCGCGAATTTTTCCGGTCCCTAATCTACATCAATATTATGGCCGTTTCACAAGATCAAATATTTATTGAATTCAATCTGTTGCATTCATTGTACATGTTTTTCGATATGTACATTGAATTCAATACAAATTGAAGATGTTACTCAACTAAGCTTATTCTTATTAACTTATAAGTATTTTGTTTGTTCAGTACATAAAAGTAAAAGATTCGTTATTATTTAAATAATGAGCATCTTTAAGCAATAACGTTTTCAAAATATTTACATAAACATAATGGAATATATTTTTTAAATACTTTATATCTACGATCACATCAACGGCAGTATTATGTAATCAATGAGGTAATGAAATATCCTGAAAGGATATTTTCTTCTCTGTAAAGTAAATTTGTAATGCAGCCCTCTTAATGTTAGTCTTGTGAGTTATTTCGTCTTCTAATATGCTACAGCAATGTATAAAATTAAGTTTTGTTAGTGTTTTAGTCTTGTGTAATGTGATAAATTCAATATTTTTTTTGTATGTTCGTATTCATAAAGGTAGGCTACATATCGTATTAAGATAAATAGTAATATTTGTAAATTTAAATTCTTTGAAACAACGTCGATAAGAGGTTCACCTACCTCTGTTAAACTGTATGATGGTGCATTGTAAAAAATTAGGTAGTCTGACTTAAGTGAGATTGTATTTAGATTGTGTGTGATGCATATGCAATATCTAAGCATATGCATTTATGTTATTATCCTTTTAAAACGTTACATGATGAATTTCGTATACTTTTTAATGTCAACTAACATTATTTTTCACGGACTATTACATCCAGATAAAGAATAATTACCACATGTTTGAAGATTAATTGTATTCCGATACGTTTAAAGTATTAAAATTTTTAGTTTTAGTTTTAGATACGACTCATACTACATTTGTTAAAGTGAGGTTTCTTGATTCTGAATCCCTGCATCTGCAATTTCCTAGTGAGCCGCCGGTCAGATTGTCATCCTCTCAGATTGTCGAGGAACCAGATACATTTTTCGTCGAGTAAACTCGAGCTGTCAACCTTCCCACTAATCCTGTGATAAGGGTATAGTAGCTTTATCACGCGCTGCGGCTACAGTTCCTTCGGTTGAAAAAGCCACTAAATCTCACTGTTAAAAGAGAGAACTTCTAGAGCAGAATATTGGAAATAAACATTTACTGACACGGCCTCTTAACTGCCAAATTCCCTGCCTAATTAACTGCCTAATTGCCTGTCTAAATGCCTGCCTTATAAACTGCCTAATTGCCTGCTTAATTATCTTCCTAATGGCCTGCCTAACTAACTGCCTAATTGCCTGCTTAATTGCTTGCCTGCCTAATTGCCTGCCTAATTGCTTGCCTAATTGCTTGCTTAATTAACTGCCTTATTGCCTGCCTAATCGCCTAATTAATTGCTTGCCTAATTGCCTGCCTTATTATTTGCCTAATTGCCTGCCTAATTTTCTGCCTAATTGCCTGCCTATTGCCTGCATAATTAACTGCCAAATTGCCTGCCTAATAACATCCTAATTGCCTGCCTAATTAACTGCCTAATTGACTGCCTAATTACCTGCCAAATTAGCTGCTTAATTGCCTGCCTTATTGCCTGCATAATTGCCTGCCTATTTAAATGCCTAATTGCCTGCCTAATTGACTGCCTAAATAAATGCTTAATTACCTGCCTAATTAGCTGTAATTTCCTGCCTATTTTCCTAAATATATTGCCTGCCTAATAAACTGCCTAATGGCCTGCCTAATTGCCTGCTTAATTAATTGCCTAATTGCCTGCATAATTCCCTGCCTAATAAACTGCCTAATTGCCTGCCTAATTAACTGCCTAATTGCCTGCTTAATTTATTGCCTAATTGCCTGCCTAATTGCCTGCCTAATTAAATGCCTTATTGCCTGCCTAATTAATTGCTTTATTGCCTGCATAATAAATTGCCTTATTGCGTGCCTAATTAAATGCCTAATTGAATGCCTAATTGCCTGCCTAATTGCCTGCCTTATTGCCTGCCTAATTGCCTGCTTAATTAATTGCCTATTGGCCTGCCTAATTGCCTGCCTAATTGCCTGCCTAATTGCCTTCCTTATTAACTGCCTAATTGCCTGCCTAATTAACTGCCTAATTAACTGCTCAATTGCCTGCCTTATTGCCTGCCTAATAAACTGCCTAATTAAATGCCTAATTGCCTTCCTAATTGCCTGCTTAATTCCTTGCCTGCCTTATTAACTGGCTCATTGCCGACCTAATTGCCTGTCTAATTGCCTGCCTAATTGCCTTTCTAATTAATTGCCCAATTGCCTGCCTTATTGACTGCCTAATTGCCTGCTTATTAATTGCCTAATTGCCTTTCTAATTTACTGCCTAATTGCCTGCCTAATTGCCTGCCTAATTGCCTGCTTATTGCCAGCCTAATTGCCTGCCTAATTAAATGCCTAATTGCCTGCCTAATTACCTGCATAATTGCCTGCCTAACTGCCTGCCTATTTGCCTGCCTAATTGCCTGCCTAATTAACTGCCAAATTGTCTGCCTAATTAACTGCCTAATTGTCTGCTAATTAACTGCCTAAATAACTGCCTAATTTCCTGTTTAATTGCCTGCCTAATATACTGCCTAATTGCCTTTTTAATTATCTTCCTAATGGCCTGCCTAATTAACTGCCTAATTGCCTGCTTAATTGCTTGCCTGCCTAATTGCCTGCTTAATTGCTTGCCTAATTGCTTGCTTAATTAACTGCCTTATTGCCTGCCTTATCGCCTATTTAATTGCTTGCCTAATTGCCTGCCTTATTATTTGCCTAATTACCTGCCTAATTGCCTGCCTATTGCCTGCATAATTAAATGCCAAATTGCCTGCCTAATAACTGCCTAATTGCCTGCCTAATTAACTGCCTAATTGACTGCCTAATTACCTACCAAATTAGCTGCTTAATTGCCTGCCTAATTGCCTGCATAATTGCCTGCCTATTTAAATGCCTAATTGCCTGCCTAATTGACTGCCTAAATAAATGCCTAATTGCCTGCCTAATTAACTGCCTAATTGCCTGCCTAATTACCTGCCCAATTGCCTGCTTAATTAATTGCCTAATTGCCTGCCTTATTGCCTGCTTAATTGCCTGGCTAATTGCCTGCCTAATATACTGCCCAATTGCCTGCCTATTTATCTTCCTAATGGCCTGCTTAATTATTTGCCTAATTGCCTGCTAAATTGCTTGCCTGCCTAATTGCCTGCCTAATTGCTTGCCTAATTGCTTGCTTAATTAACTGCCTTTTTGCCTGCCTAATCGTCTATTTAATTGCTTGCCTAATTGCCTGCCTTATTATTTGCCTAATTGCCTGCCTTATTATTTGCCTAATTGCCTGCCTAATTGCCTGCCTATTGCCTGCATAATTAACTGCCAAAATGCCTGCCTAATAAGTGCCTAATTGCCTGCCTAATTGCCTGCCTAATAAACTGCCTAATTGACTGCCTAATTACCTGCCAAATTAGCTGCTTAATTGCCTGCCTAATTGCCTGCATAATTGCCTGCCTATTAAAATGCCTAATTGCCTGCCTAATTAACTGCCTAATTGCCTGAATAATAAATGCCTTATTGCCTGCCTAATTGCCTGCCTAATTGCAGGCCTAATTAACTGCCTAATTACCTGCCTAATTATCTGCCAAATTCCCTGCCTAATTAACTGCCTAATTGCCTGCCTAATCAACTGACTTATTGCCTGCCTAATTGCTTGCCTAATTGCCTGCCTAATTGCATGCTAAATTAATTGCCTAATTGCCTGCCTAATTGCTTTCCTAATTGCCTGCCTAATTGCATGCCCAATTAATTGCCTAATTGCCTGCCTAATTGCCTGCCTAATTAACTGCCTAATTGCCTGCCTAATTAACTGACTAATTGCCTGCCTAATTGCTTGCCTAATTGCCTGCCTAATTGCATGCTTAATTAATTGCCTAATTGCCTGCCCAATGGCCTGCCTAATTAACTGCCTAATTGCCTGCCTAATAAACTGCCTAATTGCCTGCCTAATAAATGCCTAACTGCCTGCCTAATTAACTGCCTAATTAACTGCCTAATTGCCTGCTTAATTGCTTGCCTGCCTAATTGCCTGCCTAATTGCTTACTTAATTAACTGCCTTATACCTGCCTAATTGCCTAATTAATTGCTTGCCTAATTGCCTGCCTAATTATTTGCCTAATTGCCTGCCTAAGTGCCTGCGTTATTTACTGCGTAATTAACTGCCGAATTGCCTGCCTAATAACTGCCTAATTGCCTGCCTTATTAACAGCCTAATTAACTGCCTAATTACCTGCCAAATAAGCTGCTTAATTGCTTGTCTAATTGCCTGCATAATTGCCTATCTAATTAACTGCCTAATGGCCTGCCTAATTGCCTGCCTAATTGCATGCTTAATTAATTGCCAAATTGCCTGCCTAATTAACTGCCTAATTTCCTGCCTAATTGCCTGCCTAATTAATTGCATAATTGTCTCCCTAATTAACTGCCTAATTGCCTGCATAATTGCCTGCCTAATTAACTGTCTAAATGCCTGCCTTATTAACTGCCTTATTGCCTGCCTAATTATCTGCCTAATGGCCTGCCTAATTAACTGCCTAATTGCCTGATTAATTGCTTGCCTGCCTAATTGCCTGCCTAATTGCTTGCCTAATTGCTTGCCTTATTAACTGCTAATTAACTGCCTAATTACCTGCCAAATTAGCTGCTTAATTGCTTGTCTAATTGCCTGCATAATTGCCTATCTAATTAACTGCCTTTTGCCTGCCTAATTGCCTGCCTAATTAACTGCCAAATTCCCTGCCTAATTAACTGCCTAATTGCCTGTCTAAATGCCTGCCTTATAAACTGCCTAATTGCCTGCCTAATTATCTTCCTAATGGCCTGCCTAACTAACTGCCTAATTGCCTGCTTAATTGCTTGCCTGCCTAATTGCCTGCCTAATTGCTTGCCTAATTGCTTGCTTAATTAACTGCCTTATTGCCTGCCTAATCGCCTAATTAATTGCTTGCCTAATTGCCTGCCTTATTATTTGCCTAATTGCCTGCCTAATTGTCTGCCTAATTGCCTGCATAATTAACTGCCAAATTGCCTGCCTAATAACATCCTAATTGCCTGCCTAATTAACTGCCTAATTGACTGCCTAATTACCTGCCAAATTAGCTGCTTAATTGCCTGCCTTATTGCCTGCATAATTGCCTGCCTATTTAAATGCCTAATTGCCTGCCTAATTGACTGCCTAAATAAATGCTTAATTACCTGCCTAATTAGCTGTAATTTCCTGCCTATTTTCCTAAATATATTGCCTGCCTAATAAACTGCCTAATGGCCTGCCTAATTGCCTGCTTAATTAATTGCCTAATTGCCTGCATAATTCCCTGCCTAATAAACTGCCTAATTGCCTGCCTAATTAACTGCCTAATTGCCTGCTTAATTTATTGCCTAATTGCCTGCCTAATTGCCTGCCTAATTAAATGCCTTATTGCCTGCCTAATTAATTGCTTTATTGCCTGCATAATAAATTGCCTTATTGCCTGCCTAATTAAATGCCTAATTGCCTACCTAATTGCCTGCTTAATTAATTGCCTAATTACCTGCCTAATTGCCTTTCTTATTAACTGCCTAATTGCCTGCCTTAATAAGTACCTTATTGCCTGCCTAATTAAATGCCTAATTGAATGCCTAATTGCCTGCCTAATTGCCTGCCTTATTGCCTGCCTAATTGCCTGCTTAATTAATTGCCTATTGGCCTGCCTAATTGCCTGCCTAATTGCCTGCCTAATTGCCTTCCTTATTAACTGCCTAATTGCCTGCCTAATTAACTGCCTAATTAACTGCTCAATTGCCTGCCTTATTGCCTGCCTAATAAACTGCCTAATTAAATGCCTAATTGCCTTCCTTATTGCCTGCTTAATTCCTTGCCTGCCTTATTAACTGGCTCATTGCCGACCTAATTGCCTGTTTAATTGCCTGCCTAATTGCCTTTCTAATTAATTGCCCAATTGCCTGCCTTATTGACTGCCTAATTGCCTGCTTATTAATTGCCTAATTGCCTT
This sequence comes from Bacillus rossius redtenbacheri, assembly GCF_032445375.1. Lineage (NCBI taxonomy): Eukaryota > Metazoa > Arthropoda > Insecta > Phasmatodea > Bacillidae > Bacillus > Bacillus rossius. Next base: position 10,893 of record NW_026962520.1, on the reverse strand, counting down.
TCTAATTTACTGCCTAATTGCCTGCCTAATTGCCTGCCTAATTGCCTGCTTATAGCCAGCATAATTGCCTGCCTAATTAAATGCCTAATTGCCTGCCTAATTACCTGCATAATTGCCTGCCTAACTGCCTGCCTATTTGCCTGCCTAATTGCCTGCCTAATTAACTGCCAAATTGTCTGCCTAATTAACTGCCTAATTGTCTGCTAATTAACTGCCTAAATAACTGCCTAATTTCCTGTTTAATTGCCTGCCTAATATACTGCCTAATTGCCTTTTTAATTATCTTCCTAATGGCCTGCCTAATTAACTGCCTAATTGCCTGCTTAATTGCTTGCCTGCCTAATTGCCTGCTTAATTGCTTGCCTAATTGCTTGCTTAATTAACTGCCTTATTGCCTGCCTAATCGCCTAATTAATTGCTTGCCTAATTGCCTGCCTTATTATTTGCCTAATTGCCTGCCTAATTGCCTGCCTATTGCCTGCATAATTAACTGCTAAATTGCCTGCCTTATAACTGCCTAATTGCCTGCCTAATTAACTGCCTAATTGACTGCCTAATTACCTGCCAAATTAGCTGCTTAATTGCCTGCCAAATTACCTGCATAATTGCCTGCCTATTTAAATGCCTAATTGCCTGCCTTATTGCCTGCCTAATTGCCTGCCTTATTAAATGCCTAATTGCCTGCCTAATTAACTGCCTAATTCCTGCCTAATTACCTGCCTAATTGCCTGCTTAATTAACTGCCTAATTGCCTGCCTAATTAACTGCCTTATTGCCTGCCTAATTGCCTGCCTAATTGCATGCTTAATTAATTGCCTAATTGCCTGCCTAATTGCAGGCCTAATTAACTGCCTAATTACCTGCCTAATTAACTGCCAAATTCCCTTCCTAATTAACTGCCTAATTGCCTGTTTAATTGCCTGCCTTATATACTGCCTAATTGCCTGCCTAGTTATCTTCCTAATGGCCTGCCTAATTAACTGCCTAATTGCCTGCTTAATTACTTGCCTGCCTAATTGCCTGCCTAATTGCTTGCCTAATTGCTTGCTTAATTAACTGCCTTATTGCCTGCCTAATTGCCTAATTAATTGCTTGCGTAATTGCCTACCTAATTATTTGCCTAATTGCCTGCCTAATTGCCTGCCTTATTGCCTGCATAATTAACTGCCAAATTGCCTGCCTAATAACTGCCTAATTGCCTGCCTAATTAACAGCCTAATTAACTGCCTAATTACCTGCCAAATTAACTGCTTCATTGCCTGCCTAATTGCCGGCATAATTGCCTGCCTAATTAAATACCTAAAGGCCTGCCTACTTGCCTGCTTAATTGCCTGCTAATTGCTTGCCTAATTAAAGGCTAATTGCCTGCCTAATTAACTGCCTAATTGCCTGCGTAATTAATTGCCTTATTGCCTGCCTAATTGCCTGCCTAATTGCATGCTTAATTAAATGCCTAATTGCCTGCCTAATTAAATGCTTAATTGCCTGCCTAATTAACTGCTTAATTGCCTGCCTAATTGCCTGCCTAATTGCCTGCCTAATTGCATGCTTAATTTATTGCCTAATTGCCTGCCTAATTAACTGCTCAATTGCTTGCCTAATTGCCTGCCTAATTGCCTGCCTAATTGCCTGCCTAATAAATGCCTTATTGCCTGCCTAATTGCCTTTCTAATTGCAGGCCTAATTAACTGCCTAATTACATGCCTAATTGCCTGCCTAATGCCTGCCTATTAAAATGCCTAATTGTCTGCCTAATTGCTTGCCTAATTGCTTGCTTTATTAATTGCCTAATCGCCTGCCTAATTGACTGCCTAATTAACTGCCTTATTGCCTGCCTTATTAAATGCCTAATTGCCTGCCTAATTAACTACCTAATTAACTGCCTAATTACCTGCCAAATAAGCTGTAATTTCCTGCCTAATTGCCTGCATAATTGCTTGCCTAATAAACTGCCTAATGGCCTGCCTAATTGCCTGCCTAATTGCCTGCTTAATTAATTGCCTAATTGCCTATCTAATTCTCTGCCTTATAAACTGCCACATTGCCTGCCTAATTAACTGCTTATTTGACTGCTTAATTTAATCCTAATTGCCTGCCTAATTGCCTGCCTTATTAAATGCCTAATTGCCTGCCTAATTAATTGCCTTATTGCCTGCCTATTTATTTGCCTAATTGCCTGCCTTATTGCCTGCTTAATTAATTGCCTAATTACCTGCCTAATTGCCTTCCTAATAAACTGCCTAATTGCCTGCCTAAATAAGTACCTAATTGCCTGCCTAATTGCCTACCTTATTGCATGCCTAATTAAATGCCTATTTGAATGCCTAATTGCCTGCTTAATTGCCTGCCTAATTGCCTGCCTAATTGCCTGCCTTATTGCCTGCCTAATTGCCTGCTTAATTAATTGCCTAATTTCCTGCTATAATTGCCTTCCTAATTAACTGCCTAATTGCCTGCCTAAATAAGTACCTAATTGCCTGCCTAAGTGCCTGTCTAATAAAATGCTTAATTGCCTGCCTAATTATCTGCTTAATTGCCTGCCTAATTGCCTGCCTAATTAAATGCCTAATTGCCTGCCTAATTACCTGCATAATTGCCTGCCTAACTGCCTGCCTATTTGCCTGCCTAATTGCCTGCTTATTGCTATCCTAATTGCCTGCCTAATTAAATGCCTAATTGCCTGCCTAATTACCTGCATAATTGCCTGCCTAACTGCCTGCCTATTTGCCTGCCTAATTGCCTGCCTAATTAACTGCCAAATTGTCTGCCTAATTAACTGCCTAATTGTCTGTCTAATTAACTGCCTAATTAACTGCCTAATTGCCTGTTTAATTGCCTGCCTAATATACTGCCTAATTGCCTTTTTAATTATCTTCCTAATGGCCTGCCTAATTAACTGCCTAATTGCCTGCTTAATTACTTGCCTGCCTAATTGCCTGCCTAATTGCTTGCCTAATTGCTTGCTTAATTAACTGCCTTATTGCCTGCCTAATTGCCTAATTAATTGCTTGCGTAATTGCCTACCTAATTATTTGCCTAATTGCCTGCCTAATTGCCTGCCTTATTGCCTGCATAATTAACTGCCAAATTGCCTGCCTAATAACTGCCTAATTGCCTGCCTAATTAACAGCCTAATTAACTGCCTAATTACCTGCCAAATTAGCTGCTTCATTGCCTGCCTAATTGCCGGCATAATTGCCTGCCTAATTAAATGCCTAAAGGCCTGCCTACTTGCCTGCTTAATTGCCTGCTAATTGCTTGCCTAATTAAATGCCTAATTGCCTGCCTAATTAACTGCCTAATTGCCTGCCTAATTGCCTGCTTAATTAATTGCCTTATTGCCTGCCTAATTAAATGCTTAATTGCCTGCCTAATTAACTGCTTAATTGCCTGCCTAATTGCCTGCCTAATTTCCTACCTAATTGCATGCTTAATTAATTGCCTAATTGCCTGCCTAATTAACTGCTCAATTGCTTGCCTAATTGCCTGCCTAATTGCCTGCCTAATTGCCTGCCTAATAAATGCCTTATTGCCTGCCTAATTGCCTTTCTAATTGCAGGCCTAATTAACTGCCTAATTACATGCCTAATTGCCTGCCTAATGCCTGCCTATTAAAATGCCTAATTGTCTGCCTAATTGCTTGCCTAATTGCTTGCTTTATTAATTGCCTAATTGCCTGCCTAATTGACTGCCTAATTAACTGCCTTATTGCCTGCCTAATTAAATGCCTAATTGCCTGCCTAATTAACTACCTAATTAACTGCCTAATTACCTGCCAAATAAGCTGTAATTTCCTGCCTAATTGCCTGCATAATTGCCTGCCTAATAAACTGCCTAATGGCCTGCCTAATTGCCTGCCTAATTGCCTGCTTAATTAATTGCCTAATTGCCTGCCTAATTCTCTGCCTTATAAACTGCCTCATTGCCTGCCTAATTAACTGCTTATTTGACTGCTTAATTTATTGCCTAATTGCCTGCCTAATTGCCTGCCTTATTAAATGCCTAATTGCCTGCCTAATTAATTGCCTTATTGCCTGCCTAATTATTTGCCTAATTGCCTGCCTAATTGCCTGCTTAATTAATTGCCTAATTACCTGCCTAATTGCCTTCCTAATAAACTGCCTAATTGCCTGCCTAAATAAGTACCTAATTGCCTGCCTAATTGCCTGCCTTATTGCCTGCCTAATTAAATGCCTAATTGAATGCCTAATTGCCTGCTTAATTGCCTGCCTAATTGCCTGCCTAATTGCCTGCCTTATTGCCTGCCTAATTGCCTGCTTAATTAATTGCCTAATTTCCTGCTATAATTGCCTTCCTAATTAACTGCCTAATTGCCTGCCTAAATAAGTACCTAATTGCCTGCCTAATTGCCTGTCTAATAAAATGCTTAATTGCCTGCCTAATTATCTGCTTAATTGCCTGCCTAATTGCCTGCCTAATTGCCTGCCTAATTAAATGCCTAATTGCCTGCCTAATTACCTGCATAATTGCCTGCCTAACTGCCTGCCTCTTTGCCTGCCTAATTGCCTGCCTAATTAACTGCCTAATTAACTACCTAATTATGAAGAAATATGAAAAGTGAAAAAGTAGAATAAGAAGTAAAATAACTAATCTTAAAAATAATAAAAGACAAACTATCGCTTATCATCAGGATAAAACAAAAAAAAACTAATTTTACCGGTTAAACATACACTATCCGTAGAATAAGGTACCTATATATTGTCCTTTATCGATATGAAAAAAAAAATTATAGATGTTGATAGGATGCTGTTTTTTAGAGTATTTTTTCAATTTTTTTTATCTAATTAAAATATTACAATCTAACGCTTCTAATTTTTAGTTATACTAAAAAATTTGAACATAAATTATATTTTAAATAACTGAAACACGCTTTAACAGCAAACCAAACTGAAAACTCGTAACTGATATTGTAAATAAGTGTGAGGTACTTTTTACTTTAATTTACACTAACTCTATTTTTACAAGTAGTTACCAATGAAATATGCACAACAATTGATATCAAGCACAATTTATATCGCTAAGCGGACGAGTCTCGTCAAGAAGTAGCCTATAGGAAGTTGCCAGATCTATGGGGGCCATAGAGAAATGACACAAACCCACCGATAAATCAACCAGACGGCTAGTTTTGTTTTCTGTTATAGTGTTTATATATATTTTATATACGCATTTATACTATTAGTTAGAGCAAATTATAAAACGGTAAATAAAAAAAATAACAGGGCCATATACTGTTGTGTTGGTGTACTAAGATGTGATGGTCTTGCAACTGAATGTAAACAATCGAAAACGTCTCTGAGCGTTATTAAAAATCAACTTATATTTTAAAAAAATTAAGAGAACCGATTTTGATGTAATGAAGTTTATGTGATGCCCCAGATTACCCTCAAGTTAACTTTGAAAACCACATTGATGATAAAATACAAAATGGGTAATGACAATTGTAAAGTACAAAATGGGTAGTTACAATTGAACCACACCTGTCGACGACAAACGGTCAATAAATAGCTTTAAGTATTCTTACTCTCTAACTAGTTCCTTATAAAGCGATAATTCAAAACAGAGTCATCTACTGGTGTATTGGTGTACTACGATGCAGAGCTTTAATTTTTCTTACTCTCTACTCAGTTCCTTGCAATAGCAAAACGTAATGGCTTCACGGCTATTGCTCGGCGGACATAGAGGAATGACACTAACAGTTTGTATATCTATGACACACATGACATAAAATTAAGATATATTTTTTTCACCCACTTCAAAATTATTTTTTGAGACAAAAGATAGCCTGTGTCCTTCTCAGGATATAATCTATCTCCTTGCCAAATTTCATTACGATTCGTTAAGCCGTTTAGCCTGGAAAAGGTAACAAAAAAACAAACAGGCAGAGTTACTTTTGCATTTATATTATTAGTAAGGATAGTTGACTCTACCACTCTGCGAAAATTCAGCTTTGGAAAAATTTTCGACAGGTTCGTGTCTCGTCTGGTCTTCGTTTCCTGGACTACTAGCTCACCGGGTGTTGCCGAGCTCGTCTGACGTCACTACTGTACCGTTATTTGCGCGTGGCACACCTCATGGAAGGAACGAACATAAATAGACAGTCTAAAAGACTACCGCTGTGTCCAAGGGGCAAGGCCATTCAAAAACAAGTCTTCCACCCTGCGCGCCGGGTAAGCTGTCCCCTATAGTACCACAACAGTCCTTTCTGGGTAGGGTTTTTTTTTTCCCCATCCTCAGACTGCCCTTCAAGAGAGCTAGAGAGCCAACACCTGCACGGGAAACAAAGGTTTCAACTTGTGGAAAATTTGTCAATGCTGAATTTTTGCACAGTTATAGAGTCAACTGTGCTAAATAACCAATTTACTTCTGCAGATCTTGTACGTATCACCGAAAATATGCAGTTAGGTCCTACATGACAGCGACTTACAGCAGTCCATCAAAATGCTTTCCATAAATGCATTTTTTTAACGTACGTAGATTCTCCATAAATGCATCGCAGTAATCTAGAAACGGTATTACACACATTATTATTATTCAAAAATGCCCATAAAAATTGGAGACGAAGGTCTGATAATGTAGCCGGTAGGTGGATAGTGTAACTCTTCAACTTTTTTTTTATTTCTTGGAACATGATATTAATATTTGGCATTCCGCGTGTTTAAATGCATAAAAAATCAATGCATTTGTTATTCCAATTTTTGTGAGTAACACCAAGCTACATACGAGTTAATTACATATTAGGTTAGAAGAAAATTAGTAAAATCATTCTTAAATGCGCAGAGAATAAATAGATTTTTTAAAAGGTTTGTAAATAATATTTTAACCTCCGACACAAATATAGGAGTGTTAGAAGTTTGAAGCATGTCTGAGTTGGCATAAGGCATGATGTGAGGACTTGCGCGTGATTTCTCACCGGGCTTCCGAGGACCAGACCTGACCCAGGTCCTCGGATTGAAAAAACCTTATTTTCTCGTATATCCTGTCCTTTAATGCCTTCTTGCAAATTTTCAACGAAATCTGGCCGAGTCCTCGGTTACACCGTAGAGCGACAAATTCATAGTTCAGCGTTTTACCGGTAGGAAGTACTGTAGTCGAAATTATTAATACACCGAGTGTCCGTTTATACGCTAGTAGACACAATTCGAGGATCTGGTTACACACTTCTCTGAACACACAGTTTTCCTACAGCCGCTGTAACCGAGGACGTAAATATTTCTGCATACCTTCAGCTTCTAAAACACTTTAGTATTAATCCTGCAAACCTACGACCTTGAATTTTTTAACTGTAAGCGAGGACTTGTTTGTTTAAGGCGTCGTCCTAGTAAAATTTTTGAGGCAAGCGCGCGAGCCAACACGTGGCTGTGGAGCCTTGTAGGCGGAGCCGAAATGCAGCGGCCGCGAGCAGGGTGAGGGGAGGAAAGTAGGGGAGGAAAGTAGGGGAGGAAAAGGTTGCGCAGGAGAAGATGCGCGTAGAATCATTCGACTGGCTGCGTTCAGCGAGGCTGTTCATGTACAATGGATTTATAAACCGACCTGCCTCCAGCGCAAGAGCGCACGGCGCCTCGCGGCTTGCATACACTTTCATACCGAATTCGTTGTTTATATATGTACAATGTTACTAAAATACTTGAAAACACTTTAAAAAAATATGTAACTGATTTTATTTTTCCTATTTTAGTATTTCTTGCATGTTAGAAAAATTGGGATAGCAAATTTAAGCATTCGTGGGGATTTTCATCTCATCGACAGTGAGGTTATTACAGAGATTACAACTCGGTTCGATTATGGAAACTAGGAGAGGAGCCAGCTATTGAATTTAAGAAAACTTAACGACTATTTTTATTATAAACAGTGAGTTGTGTCCATTTTTCTATGCAACTTCATATCCTTCTCTTTGCGAAACACATCCGTTTTGTTAAGCTCGCGGCTGCTAACGAACTAAAGGCACTAATAACAGTTTCGTTTAGAAATTTGTCAATAGATGGCGTTGCCTTTAATTTGTAACGCGCTTTCGTTTGGTGCATCACGTCTTTCCTATGGGTTACCTGATGCCTTACCACAAAATGAAGTTGAAGATTGGCGTCCCGGTTTTGCTGATGCGTAGCCTTGATGCGCCGAGACTGTGAAATCAATGGGACTTTAAAATTGACATTTCCCGTTTTTCAAGTTTATGTCTTACAGACTTGAAACTTGGTATTTATGTTCCTTATATTATGATGTGTTTAGCCTGGGCAACGCCTGGTACTTCAGCTTTGATATTTCGTATTGTTAATTAATCATGGTTTTCATAAAGAATAAAACTTACACCTTCATAGTAACGAGTATATGTGGAATTAATGTATTAATATTACTTTGTCCATGTAATATTTTATACTGAGTCAAGTATTTTATTCTCTATGTTTCATCTCCGGAAGCATTGAACCGACATACTTGAAATTTGGTACTCGTATTCCTTTTGCTAAGTGACTACCCGCTAAGAAAAGATCTTACGAAAATCAGCTCCCAAAGGAAGTTTGCGGGGGCGTTAAAAATCAAAATTCATTTTTTTTTCTTTCAAGTATCTATGTGCCTTACATAATTAAAACTCGGCAGGGATGTTCCTTATATTACAAAGACATCAACTAAGAACGTGGTTTTCCAAAAACTATATGGGAGGGGGGATTGTAGTGGCGTTATATATATATATATATATATATATATATAAGAGTATATTTTTGTTTCTTTCTTACAAAAATCTACCGTTTTACTCCTATCTCGATGATATTTTGACACTTGACATTTGAAAAACGAGGAAGGTCAACGTATACGTGAGATTTCGGAAAAACATCCCCATACTCCATCCCCACACCCCTTAAAGCCAAATTTCAGTACATAATATGTACTGTCTCATGATATTTCGAAAATAATTATCCCCATCGGCCTACAAGAAGTCTCTTCACGATGTGTTTAGCCCGGGCAACGCTGGGCACTTCAGCTAGTTGCAAATATTTCATCAGGCAGGACCTGGAGTTTAACTGTACACTGTGTGTAATAATTTCATATCACTTCTCACATTACTAATGTGGGTAGTAAATTAAGCCTGTTAACTAACACGTTTGTTTATTATATATGACCGTTAGTTTCTGTCGAGACTTCGATGCATAAGTACCGATCACATTAATGTAGGCTACTTGCACACTGAGTGATCATTGGTTCTTGTCCCGCTCCTATGTAATTTCTCGGTAAACTTACCGGCAGAACGGTGGAGAAAGTTGAAACCGCATTAATAGAATTCGTTCGGCGCACAAATGTATGGCCTCCGTAACTGTTTCTATTTATGTCGAATTTTTGGTTGTCCAAATTGGCAGCTATAAAAACAGTGATTCAAGTGGTTTTAGAGAGGAAATAGAAAAAAAATGTAGAAAGAGCAAAACATAATCATCTTCTATCAAGTCTTCAGTAGGAAATATTTTACTGTAGATAGTATTGCGCCGGAATCAGTGGTGCCACGAACAGTTTCCCTATATTCTATATCGCATAGGCCGTACTAAAAATGTTCAACTGTTCCCCGCAATTTTTTTTTTCAGGAAAAAAAGTTGTCAGGGTATTTTATGAGTTTGCGTGTGTATCGAATTTCTTCAAACTTGTAACACATACTAGTTAGGTCACCTCATCTCTATGTACTTAATTCAAATTAAGTTAATATATTCCAAAATGACGGCCAATTCTAATTTTTTTTCGCTACAAAACCATATTACAGAAACCATTTTTTCAGCATGTCATAAAATTTGTACCACACATAGTTTTTAGTAAGGTGTCTTGATTAGTACACATTTTGATCATTTCGAGTTTATTATTTTAAAATGTTATTTGAAATGTTATTAGGAACTATTTCCCCAAATTTCATCTAACACGGTACACATGTAGACTATTAGTTAGTAATAAACCTACCTAGCCTTTTTTGTAATTTGTTTATACCATAAATAAAATAATAAATATTCTAACTAATCGAGATAAACTGACTATGTTTCTAAGTCCACAATACCCAATTAAAGGCAACTTGACTATTAATTACCTGTAGTTTCTTGTATTTTTTGAAGTGCCTTTCAAAACCCAATTTTTGGAAAAAAATATTGTAATACTTTTTTTGTAACAGCTTTATTAATGTTTAAGATATGGATAATCAGAACAACACAGTCTACAATAAAGTGGAACGAAAAACACAACGTTTAGTTGTATTCTTGTCAGTATTCTGTTTTTAGAGCAATGATTGTACTTACTTGATGCTTTGTTTTAAAATATACGTACTCGTATACTAAGTTACGTACAAATAATCTGTACACAAATGAATGTTAAGTGATATAAATATTCCAAGCAAAGAAGTGCAATATTATGATTTAACTTTATATGCTTTTGACAGTCCTGGATCATATTTATCAATTAAATGAGCGTCCGTTTAATTTTAAACGTAGGTTATTAACAAGATTTTTAATTTAAATTGTGTGATATTATAAATATCAAAAATGAGCCGAGAAAAAAAAAGGCTTGCGAACACTAGTCTCAGGAACTTGAGGCAAATTAAAAAAAAAAAATAGTACTTATTTTAAAATGATATGCAAATTAACTCTCTGCACTGTTTATTTCCAATGACCATACCCACAAAAAGAAAGCAGCTTAACAAATATATGAGCAAGTAGAAAATTTGAATCACTAGTCTGCTAACAAAGCAGTATTTACATTTGTTCACAAACCTTTCATATGTGATGTGCTCAGGAAAAGAATAAACATTTAAGATATGAAGGTGAAGGACACACAAGTAAAGGTGTGGATCCATACGTACAGAACCTTACAAAATAGAGCATGTATTTCAGTACCCATAATTTCAAACAAAAACAC
>NW_026962519.1:0-41982 GCF_032445375.1 Bacillus rossius redtenbacheri | reverse complement strand
TTGTTCCTTCATTGAATATCATGCACAGGGCTCGCTCATCGTGGGGACTTGGCTGTTCGTCTTGTCCCAAAATCCCGTTGTCTTCAAACAATTCCAAGAGCGCAGCATCATCACACGTTTCTATATCCATACTTTTAGAAATTAACTAACTGGTAATGTGTATAGTAACTTACTCGTCGCCAACGATTAGACTGAGGGGCATCATGAGGGGCCTAGGTATTTTCAACCACCGTGACGTTATCGATTGTCCCGACAAAGATATCGGTAATCTTTACACCGAGCACGAGGACGGCGAACGTGACGAGCTGAAAGAATTGGAATCTAAGCATTCGAAAGGTATCACACATCTCCCAAAGACCAGATTCCTAACCTACCCTCTATGGAAGAAGAGCTTAAAGCCATGCACAACTTATTTGATCCCCACAAAAAAACTGTGGCAATTGACGGTGCCTCGGCTTGCGGCAAAACGACCTTAGTCAACAAGTTCCCGTGGTGGAAGATAAATATGGTGTTGGGTGAATCGATGAGGTATTATAACCTCTCGCCAATCGTAGCTCACAGATACCTCTTTGAAGGCCTAATGGCCATGCAGTCCTCGAAAAATGTCGTTTTCGACCGCTCGCCAATATCTAATATTGCGTGGCAGATGGCCTATTACCTAATTACTCATTATCACGCGCCAGCCGAACCACATTGCTTTGCCAGCATTCACCCGGAATTGGAGCCGCACGGAGTCTGCCTGCAATATGTTCGCATGCATAATCTTGGCTCGGTGCTAGATTTTTTAAGAGAGGAAAAGCTCAACATTATCATTATTATCGATTCTGATGCAAACGAAATATTGAAAAGAATCGCCCAGCGGGACACGCCACGTGCCAAATTAAAAGCCTCGGTAAAGGAATACGCTCTGCACGTCGCACCCTACGCCTTTCTGGCAAATTCCCTTGACTTGCCATGCTTTGATCTGGCTTATTTCAGAATAAAATACGGCCTGACCACCGACAAAGTCTTTGAGAAACTACAAAATTTCCTTGAGCACGAGATCCGCAAAGTGATTGCTACAGACGAACCTTCAGTATATCCGCCATTCTGCAAATTTCAAGCAAACTCAAGGGTTAGGGACTTTGAGGATAATCTTCCCCTGGTACATCATCTTACGAATCGTTGAATGGATTCAAGAACGTGTGAAATGACAGAACAAGTTTTTTTTAGAGATCTCTCTACGCAAGCTAAAATCGAAGTTGTTGGTCAGGCAATTATGAATGCAGCATCTATATACGGGGTTAACAGAGCAGCAAATTCTGCCGGTGGTCAAATTTCATCAAACATTGGACGAAACCAGTCGAGCGCCGACATCAACCTCACCTGCAATACAGCTGAAACCCCGGTGCCGGATATAAAAATTTGTTCTATTAATCCACCGTCTAAATATTCAATTAATATAGCTGATCGAAATAGAACTGGCGTTACAAGTAACCGAGCATCGAATTCATCAGAAAGCGGTCTCCATTAATTGGAATCAACAATGTAGCGAGCTCATTTGTTCGTCATAATACACCAGCAAATAACAACACTATTCAACCGAATCCTAGTTTTATTCGACGTGCAAACGATACCAGTCCATCTTATAATTCAATAGTGGTAGTTGAAGAAAAGGATTTGATTTCCTTTTACCAAGATGATTGCGAGTGCGATAATGCAAATTTAAACAAATGATAATACACTTTTTGGGTATTAATGTTTTTTTTTCGTTCGTACACAAATTCATGAATTTGCGTTCGTGCACCGTGCACAATCGCAAATTCACGAATTTGCGTTCGTACATGATGTAGAATCACAAATTCACGAATTTGCGTTCGTACATGATGTAGAATCACAAATTCACGAATTGCGTTCGTGCACCGTGCACAATCGCAAATTCACGAATTTGCGTTCGTACATGATGTAGAATCACAAATTCATGAATTTGCGTTCATACATGTTACCTGATCGCAAATTCATGAATTTGCGTTCGTGCACCGTGCACAATCGCAAATTCACGAATTTGCGTTCGTACATGTTACCTGATCGCAAATTCATGAATTTGCGTTCGTGCACCGTGCACAATCGCAAATTCACGAATTTGCGTTCGTACATGATGTAGAATCACAAATTCATGAATTTGCGTTCATACATGTTACCTGATCGCAAATTCATGAATTTGCGTTCGTGCACCGTGCACAATCGCAAATTCACGAATTTGCGTTCGTACATGTTACCTGATCGCAAATTCATGAATTTGCGTTCGTGCACCGTGTACAATCGCAAATAAACGAATTTGCGTTCGTACATGATGTAGAATCACAAATTCATGAATTTGCGTTCGTACATGTTACCTGATCGCAAATTCATGAATTTGCGTTCGTGCACCGTGCACAATCGCAAATTCACGAATTTGCGTTCGTACATCAATTACACCATGATCATAGATATGGAAAATAAACAATCCAACTAATAAAAACAATTTTTATTCAAAAAAATACATTCTTATGAGCTTTCCTGTTGGTCAATTCTCGCCGAGCGTCTGGATGTACCGAAGCGCCTGCGCCGACCCTCCCCCGAGGTGGAAGGTGTTGGTGTTGGTGTTGGTGGTGCTGAATCATCGGGGATGACGATTGGCTCGGAGAGGAATGCACGCAGGTCTCGATCCAGAGCTCGCTCCAAACGAAGTCGCTCGTCTTCTTCTTCTTCTCGATTGACAGCTTGCCCCGCCTGCCGCTCCTCTGGCTGCTGTGCGTTGTCTAGTTGGTTGTCTAATTCTTCGCGAACCTCCCCGTCCTCGTCACCATCCTCATCATGTACGATGCCCAGTTCCGCCTCTATTACATCATCTGTAAGGTTATCCATCAACTCGTTGGTTGCTCTATCTCTTTTGCCGTCCATTGACTTATAAATATTCTGGTTTTCTGTACACGAAGCATCTCGATACCTTCTGAATCACAATTACAATACGGACATTTAATTTTACCGTTATTACTTCGCATGATGATGTTATCTGCACATTCAATGCACAGTGCATGCAAAGGAACACAATTCATAGGTTTGCAAAAACGTATTTTCCTCACTTGAGATCTGCATATCCCACATTCTTGATAATTCAAAAATTTTGTATAAAATGGAGTTGTCTGGATGCCAGTTAAAGATCTTTCTCTTTTATGAAGTCTGCTCTTTTCATCAACAACACTTTTCATAATGGCTCTAGCCTTATTATGTGAGGACAAAACTTTTTGCATAGAACGCTCCCTTTGAATACGCAGAGCTTTACATATTTGAGAATGAGTGTTTGTAGCGTGCTGTAGAACATCAGTTAGAGCATCTTTTGCATAATTATTGTCTACACGCTCTTCCATATTACTCAATAAACTCAGACCAGAGCACAGAGTAAAGCCGGATTGACAATTAGCATTCTCTAAAGATTCAAGTACCTTATCCTTCAGAGCTTCCTCGGCCTCGTCTAGGGCAGCTTCGTGTCTGGCGTAGGCATCCATGATGTTCTGGTAGTTGGCGTACTGTGTAGACGTTTCAAACAAACGGCGCTTATATATAAGTTAAGCGAGGAGGTATTAAGAAACGAAGAAACGTTAAGCGCTGAAATTAATGTGTATTTTTAATAAATGGTGAGTTCAGAGTATGCTAAATATAAAATTTAATAAGTATTTAAAGTATAGTTAACGGAACCTTAGTGTGTATATAGCGCGTATTGAAAATTCTCAGATATGTGGTCGCTTTATTTTGAGATTAGAGTTTGATGGATCGTCACATGCGAGTAAATACTTTAAACACGCTATCAATCAAGCTAAACTTCTAGCGATTGTAAGATAAGCTGCTTAATTCCGACGCTCTGGCAAAGATTAGTTTATCAAATTTTTAATCTGTAGAATTTAGATAAGTCATTTGCGCCGAACGTTTCTACTGTGACTATCAGTTTCGCTTTAAACATGATGGCGGGCGTATGTCGGGAGGCCGGGCTCCCGTCTTCGTATGCAGATTTGCTAAATAAACGCACTCATTGTGTTTTTCTCAAAGAAATCGATTTAGTTTCGCGTGGCATCGAGGAGTACATTAGAAGAAATGAACATATTTGTGACAAGACGGTGGTTGGGCTAGTATCAGGTCTGCGTCGTGTTTTGAAATCTCTAAACTCCAAGAGGAAGAAAATTCAGAAGAAATTATGCTGGTTCGCCGTCAACGGTACTGATACTGAGTGTACAAAATGCAAATTGTGTCAACAACAATTTAATTCTAGTTTTCATCTAGGCGAACATATATTAAAGGTTCATCAATATAAAGTGAGTGAATTAATGAAAGATGGTGACGAAGACGTGCAGTTTCGCAAGTGGTACCAGGAGGTTGTTCCAGCCAAGATGTCTCGATACAGCTTCGCTTCATCATCCGCAGGAAGCGTTTGCAGTGATGTCATCCCGGAGCCACACAACAAGGTACCTGTTACAAAGAGTGCTGTAGTAGAATCTGAAGTTGCCGAGCCTGAGCATGTGGAACCTGCCACTATTGCTGCAAGTGTAAATGAACTCGAAGATGATTTTATCACAGATCTATTGTCTGAATTAGAGCCTTCCAATAAATATGTAAATTGCACCAGCGAAGTGGATAAGGAACTTTCAGATACATTATCAATTCTAGCGGGTGGCATGGATGCATTAATTGTAGAACAACCAGCACCGCTATCGACCATCAACATAGATGATATAAGGCCATCGTCATCCCCTACAACACAGAGCACTTCTAGCCCAAAACGCGAAAAGCGAAAAGATACATCTCCAGCCAAAAAACAACCAAGAATAGACAAGATGATTCTTCCAGAATCGCCACCGCCATCATCAAAGGCAACAGACGACGAATCCAAACATCATCATCCCCCAGCCCGATCACCAAATCCAAACAGGAGGGATACGCCGGAATCACCGCCATCCATTGACAGAGGTCCTCCGATACATGAGCAAGACCCCACGCCACCACCCTCAACCACCACTGGATCACCGCCACCATCGCCTCAACGTCAACCTTCGCCTCCTCCTCGACGCGAAGCATCACCATCACCCTCCGAATCCTACTCGGTGGTGTCGTCCACATCGAGGGAAGAAGACCAACGTTCAGCGCCCTCGCCACGAGTGGAGCGGGCGCCGTCCGTATCTTCCTCGTCATCGTCATCGTCATCCTCATCCTCGGATGACGAGCCACCGCCACCCAGCATCCCCCCACCACCAAAGCGCCCAACAAAACGTACGCGTCCCGCCAGTAGTAGTGTACAAAAGGAAAAGAAGGTTAAAACAGATACTCAAAAGCCGCCCGTTTCAAAGTCCAAAGCGTCAAAATCTGCCGCCAAAAAACCGAAATTAGTTTCAACTAATAATGAGCAACCAAGCAAAAAACGTAGTCCTCCTAAAAACCCCAGAATATAAGCTAACGCGATCAAAAATTTATAATTTAGGCATAGAGGCCCAATTGATAAAATTAAAATTAACTGCCGGGTTTGAGTTGGCAAAGAAATTAAGTTCAGAAGCCTTTGTTCCACCAGCAGAGCGGGTGCCCAAAAAAGGTAAGAGGAACACAAATAAAAAGCCTCCGGGTATAATAGCTCCCAAATACAAAAGAAAAGTGTCCATTCCAAAAGGTTCCAAACCCCCTACCTGGCGAGATGTTTTCCAAGATGTCACGGGGGGGAAAGGAGTTAAAACATCTCCGTATTCAGGTTATCAAATGATGAAAAACTTTATTACTCAGGTAGAACTTTGCGTAAAGCGCGAGGATAACAGTTGCGTGATGTCGGGTGACCGCCTTTTTGAATTGTTCAAAGATGAGATTCCCGCAGTCGACACTTATCATTCCAACGACGGAGAAGATGTTATCTTTCCTAAGATTTTCCTACAAATATTCGTGAATAGTTTTTTGTGCAAATTAGCGTGCGCAATGTTCATTCAAGCAACCTCCCGCAAAGCCCTGAAATGTTCAGAGCAAGACCTGAGCACCACCCTGGCTCTTGACCAAAGCATGTATGGACAGGAATCCCAACTGGATCCTTCGGTAATGACCGCCTCGAAATGGACACACGTCCATCCCAAAAGAAATTTATTCCCTCATATTCTTTGCACAATGGCTTATGATAGACACTCCTCCCACATCCACAGGCGCCGCCGTGGATATGTTGGACGACGAGAACCCGGTAATGCACAGATTGTTAAACTTTACCGTTCTCTATCCGGGCCTTCACGCCCTGCGAAGTGTAATGTTCAGAGTTTTGAAGGGCATCATAGCTCATGTCCGCGTACTAAACTCCAAAGAATCGTGGGTGAGTTGGATAAAGTCAGAAAAATCTAATGTCGTATATCCTCTGGCTCATTTGGTACAAGACGTTGCTAATTTTGCCCTTGTTGTGACGGAGCATTGTTTTGGATCAAGACTTGGACGTTGGAAATTTGATTGGAGAGGTGTTGGAGCGTGCTGTACGTTCTCCGTATTCAATTTGTAATGACTTGGATGATTTTATAAATAAAATTTCTAGAAACTAATTATTTTTTTCGTTCTTTATTCTGTTGCATTTGTCGACGTTGGTGTACGATGCGCGAACGCAAATTCACGAATTTGCGATTGTGCTAGAAGTACGAACGCAAATTCACGAATTTGCGATTGTGCACGGTGCACGAACGCAAATTCACGAATTTGCGATCAGGTAACATGTTCGAACGCAAATTCGTGAATTTGCGATTGTGCACGGTGCACGAACGCAAATTCACGAATTTGCGATCAGGTAACATGTTCGAACGCAAATTCATGAATTTGCGATTGTGCATGGTGCACGAACGCAAATTCACGAATTTGCGATCAGGTAACATGTTCGAACGCAAATTCATGAATTTGCGATTGTGCATGGTGCACGAACGCAAATTCACGAATTTGCGATCAGGTAACATGTTCGAACGCAAATTCATGAATTTGCGATTGTGCACGGTGCACGAACGCAAATTCACGAATTTGCGATCAGGTAACATGTTCGAACGCAAATTCATGAATTTGCGATTTACATGATGTTCGAACGCAAATTCGTGAATTTGCGATTGTGCACGGTGCACGAACGCAAATTCACGAATTTGCGATCAGGTAACATGTTCGAACGCAAATTCATGAATTTGCGATTGTGTACGGTACACGAACGCAAATTCATGAATTTGCGATTCTACATCATGTACGAACGCAAATTCATGAATTTGTGATTCTACATCATGTACGAACGCAAATTCATGAATTTTGCGATTGTGCACGACGTTCGAACTAGAAGATATAATCACAAAAAAAATTATTTTACTGATTTATTGCACAGATATCTTTTACAACACGTACCACCGCAGAAACATAACAAAACCAATGCCAACAACGTCACCCCACCCACTACCAATCTGGGTTCCAAAACAATGGATCCCGCATTGTCCGGGGGCTGGATGGTAGCTCCGTTAACGGAATCTACGATATTCATGGCGGTGGTGCTTGATCACACACGAAACGATTTTGGCTTTGCTCTTCCACTTAATGTCTGTATATTGTTCAAGCTGTACAGGCCAATGTGAAAAAACCTTATTCAGATGATGATTACGTGGGAATTTGATAATAAAACCCATCATCGTAATGCAAACTTGCAATAATGGAAGTTTTATCTGTAGAGAGTAAACAACCGAGTTGCGATCTTCTCCGCACTCTGGATAGTCCTACGTAAATAGCATTCAAAGATTTGGCGTCGAGATCCAATTCCAATTTTTCACACTCAATAGTTTTGCCTTGTATGGCATGATAAGTTTGCGCCGAGTGTCTTATAGGAAATTGATAGACGCTAGTACACATTAGAGAGAAGATTTCCATTAATTCTGGGTGTGTATTATCCTGGGAGCAGCGCAATCGCTGAAGTCGCTGTAGCTTCACACCTTGCTTATATACGAAACACGTGTCCGTTCTCAAATTTAGCTTTTACAGGAATCAATTGCCCATTTGATCGTTCGGGCTGCCATAAATATGTAAAGTCGTCGTGAATGTACAATGCATCTATAAATTTGGATTGAGCGAGCATTTCGTTCAGACATTTTGGAGATTCCCATTTTTTCTCTGTGTTTTTAATGGCAAATGGAATTCTGATTATTTTCTTTCGATGAGAATTAACCAAATCTTCTATGTGGCGCTTGATGTTTTTATGGTATTGGGATAAATACATCGCTTCAACACTTGGTTTGGGTAAAAGTAATTCAACACCCATTTGTCGAATCAGGTTCACTTTTTCCTTAAAGATTAAGCGCGACGACATTACCTTCCGTTTGGATTATCCTGCTCCTGATATCGTTTAAAATATGGGAGTAGTCGGCATCCAAGACGCGCATCTGTTTTGTTAGTGTGTACGTTAATGCTTTCGACTCGGTGTTGGTAATGAGTGAATAATTTGACGCCTTTTCAAATTTAGATTTTTGGAATCGGCGCCCTGTTGACATCTGTCACCGGCGAAAATAATCACAACTCTATAATTACGCACCATCAACATTAGAGTCTTCAACAGCAACGGTGCCAAAACTGTGTATTCGTCCACCACAACCACTCTCCACGAGAGGTTAGCCGAAGCGGCTCTTTTTTCGGCTGCTTCGTTGGAAGAATCCTTTGAAGAAAATTTGACCCACGCATTTTTCGATGCGACGTATCCGATATCAAACAGGTAATTCATTAATTTACACGTTGTCATACACGTGCGATCGGGATGCAGTGAAATTCCCACATTGTAACATAATTCGCGCGTATAAGCAGAATAGCAAATAGATGTGGGAATTGTGTGAAATATTCGTTTCAAGAGGAACGTTTTTCCCGTTCCCGGTGGAGCATCCAATACCATTATTTTAGATTTGTTATTTTTGACGGCATTTAATATGCACTGTAAAATTTAACTTGCTCTTCCGTTAAACCGGCGAAGCGAGTTTCATCATCAATATTTGAAGGGTGTTTGTCGTATTCGGTACACAAATAACTCATTCTCGGGATTGATCTTTTCGGCTTTTGTAAGATTTCAAAACAGACCTCAAATAATCTCTTTCTTTAAATAAGACTTCCACTCATCTATTGTGCTACTGAATATTCTATCGTAACGACGTCTTAACACCATGACTTTATCTTTTACTTGACACACTTCGTAAATACCACCGATGCCATCGGGAGTCACTTCTTCAGGTAGTGGAAATTTCTGTACTCGTTCTTCTGGATCATCCAAATACAGACCTGTTTGTTTGGCTCGCAGATCTATGGTGGGAATTTTGAATTTATACTCTTTCCCACCACCGACAATTATGAACCCATCGGTATAAGGAACGGGAGTGTCCACAAGGTCTAGTGGTATCGTTTCTGTAACCGTCAACTTGTAATGTCCGTTTCTGATATTGACAATGTGATTTTCTATTTTTGGTTTTAAAAATTTAAAAAATACAAAACGTCTTCTGGGCAGGGCATATATTGTTTCCCCGAACAAACGACTCCCAAAACATCAGTAATTACCAACAAATTAGGCTCACTTTCGGGCGTAGATACAACTTCCGTTTGGAAGATGAGGTTTTTATACGCGGTTACAGGTCTTAAGAAATGCCCCCAATCACGTCGAACTTCCCGAGATCATCCAAATGCACAATTTCATCGTCGTTGCTCTTGACAACTACCGCCCGAGCCTTAAAGCCATCCCACTTGGGTTTGAGGTGGAGAACGTTGTTGGGATTGAGAGAATTGTCGGAAACTTTGAAAACACTCGACATTTGATGCTCATGAGATCCTTTGGATTGATAGCATCGAAAAATCACACTCTGATGATTTATACAACGTATCGCGCATGGTCGCGTCGCCCATGAGTGCGGAGACTAAATGTGCTTCTGCCTCGCGTAATTTATTCCAAGATGCAAACACATCCGAGTCATATTCAATGTCGCCTCGAATGAAAAGTTTTATACTTCCATTGCAAGATAGTTGCTTTTCGAGCGAAATACGAAGGCGGCAAATTTTTTGACGACGTAACGAACCACGACCGATGTGATGGTATCCCCTTTAGGATCGTACGTTTCACATTCTCGGGATCGTCTGCGGCGTGATGGCACCAAAAGGAAACGTTCTTCGTTGTAGGGAATCATGGTCAAGAAGCGGCATTCTTTGATTGTGGTCTTCTTTTCCACGAAGAATTGAAGATCGGTCACCGAATCTTGTCGAACGCGTGCGCCGGACTCGTAGTAACTGATGACCTCGGGTACAACGACGAGTGTTTCGAGAGCAAAGTTCCACGCGAATTCGTGAATTTCAATGAATATCGCCGTCTCGTATTCATCCATTGTGCGTCAAAGACGATCACCACCATCTCCACCACGTCCGCGGCGAACTGGCGTGATTTTTCATGGGGAAGCAGTTATTATAATCGTTGTAGCAACTCGTGGCTATATTTTGGTCTATCGCGTACCTAATGCTCTCCCAAAAGTTAAGGTAATCGCAAGTCTGGCACGGAGTCTCAACGTAAACCAAACCCGGCAAACTGGCGATAACTTCTCTACTCAACAATTTTGCGTCGTCATCCGAATTTATGTCGAAAGTCAATGCATTCGGCGCGTCCCAAGTGCGTTCACTCATGAATCTCAAACCCGAATGTAACAAACTAATCGTTTGTACCGTAGGCAAAATTAGTAGAGTATCTTCTTGCATAAGCCAATTTAGTCTTGTATTTTTTAGGTTAACCGTTTTGAGACCAGTGTGACTTTCAAATGTGTTGCTTTGTATGAACGATATAGGCATTCCTAAAGTCACCTCTTGAAGATATGTACAATTTTTTGCAATTTCGCTTGTAATGATTATAGTGTTATTGGCAATCAAACCGAACGAATATAATTCATAAGCAGAATTGAAGGTATCGTTGTCTATATATATTTCTTCCGCAACCAGGTAAACACTTTGCGTCTTCCTCCCAAATATAAACCCTCTAAAATCTAATACATTTTTGTTTACGCATACTACGGTACCCAATTCGTACAGACAATCGCAACCGCTGGGGCAATGGAAATCGGTTGCATTGGGAGTTGTGGTCGAGGTAGATACCGTTGTGCTATTTGGAGTAATTGTGGACGTGGTGGTGTTTTCTGTTGTGGTAGAAACCGTTTCGGCAGAAGAGGGAGTCGTCGTGGATGTTGTTTCGGTAGAAGAGGGAGTTGATGTTGTTTCGGTTGTGGTAGAAGATATACTTGAGGTATTGGTGGAATGAGTTGATGTAGTTTCGGTGGTGGAGGATACAGTGGACTCGGTCGAAGTCGAGGTCGAGTTAACGTCTTGACATTGTATAACTCCAACCGCGAGAAATAACACCACGACAACTTTGAAGGCACGCATCTTTCAGGCTGAAATCCCGTTACGCTAAATTCTGATAATGAGTATTATAATTATCAGCTTGCTGCGTAAACGCTTCGAAATGGATTCTCCTTCAGACGTTCTATTGTCGCTCTCTGGCGCAATAGATGAATTGTGGGATCGTTCCCAACCACTAATTGCTCTCAACGACCTTCAACGTGGTCCCATCGAACCTCTTGATCCATCATCGATTCCCGTAAAAGGGAACTCTAAATCTGTGGCATTCAAGTTACACGGCGAGAGCACCAAACTGAATGTTTTCGATAACACTCTGAGGATTTCCATACCCGAAATAAACAAACCTTGCTTAATCAAGACTGGTGTGAGATTCGCTGTACCTAAAGGTCACATTCTGATGCTTTCAAGCTCGCATTCCGATTGTATCCCGGCATTGGTTGAGCCCTGCGATCGAGGTGTTGTTTACCTAAGAATCTTGGCCGAAGATGATAAAACTACTACTGGCTTTCCTCTAGAAGTTAAGTTGCATCTATTTCGAGTTGCTTTGAATACATATTTTACAAATCCGGAAGGTGAAATACTCGCACCCCACAAAAAAGATAATGGCAACGACTCTCGTCTGCTCTGGTCTCTTTCCGGAGATTCCAAAGCCATAGTTCTACCACCGCAATCGCTAATGCTACCCAGAAAGCGATGCGCTTCCTCCGGATTTCTATTCACAAACAGCTCACCCACAGATCCCAGGGTGGTCACCTTACCCGAAAAGAGCATGTTGCGATCTGCGGCAGTGTGCTGCCTGAAATATGGGGTACCGCTCAAATTGGAGTACATCGACCCGCTCCCAAACAACGTTCCAAACATGGGCGTTAATGGATACATGCAGCGGAACCCCAATTATAAATTCACCATAAAGAAGTTACGCAAAGCTCATAATTTAAACACAACTTCGGGGAATGTTCTCAGAGCGCAATCTAACATCATGCATAGACTAGAATGCAGCGAGCCGTCTCAGAAACGACCCCGGTTGGAGATTGATGGCCCGACACCCGAAACGCCGTTGCGGAACGCAATAGCTCGCGCCCTCTCCAGGCTTCACAGCCCCATCACTGGGCAAAGCGCCGAAATGTTCATCGGCGAATTGAGGCAAATTCACGACCAAGAAGATAATGTTGACGGAGATGGCTTACTCACTATCGTTTGCGAAATAGCCAAGAAGTGCGGAATCAAGCTGTTGGATCAAACACGGCAAGAAACTTTGAATGCCATCCTCAACTACGTAACATCCGCGGTTTCTGCGTGGAATTGATGAACCGATCAACGGTCAGGTTTTGGTGTTGGGAAATTTTAGATTTTTTATCATGCGAGTATGCAATTGATGATTGGAGCAACGTGAACGTAGAATTATGCGTATGCTTTATTTTGAGAAACTTCAAAAACTCCATCCGTTGACGCCATTTTAGCATGTGCAAAACGTCTTTTGATTCGAAGGTTATCAAATACCGAAACCGTAGTAAAAATACTAACCGATTTAGAAGCGGGAATTCGTTTCGGAGCATTTCACAACTGCACCAATGCTGACGATAATAAACTCTAGGAACGAGGACAATACGTCCTCTTCCTCCTCGTCCTGAAGATGAAGAGTATAACGCGCGACAAAACTTTATCTTGCGTCTTCCTAAAAAGCTGCCAACGGAAGCGTTGTTTTCTTATTTGACAAGAGTAGCTTCACTATCGAACCTAGAATCGGCCAGTGATATACGATCGGTTTCCAATATGTGCCGCATTATTTGCGATGTGTTTTGTTCCATTTTGTTGGTCAATTTCGCACCGATTCCACGCGATATTCACCTGGTTCAATTGCAAGGTCCAGTATCTCTGGGTGAGCCTGCGCGGTTTGCAATCAGTAAGGATCTGTGCACAATGAGAATCGTGATAAATTGTGAATTAATAAAAAAATACTTGGGACAACCATCGAGACGCTTCACGATAGCGCACGCTACCGAACGAAGAGTCTGCGAACAAAATGCCTGGCTGAAATCAAGTGGACAAAGACCGTCTTCACGGAGACACCCGAACCACCTGCAATCGTACAAAGATATAAAGCCGATGGATTTCGGCGAGGTGAAGAGTCGTTTGTTTGGTCGTCGCTGATCATCTGGCCACGCATTACTTCGATTTGCTCGTCACCGGAAAGGAGCCAGATTGGATCGATCATGAAGAGTTCGGAAAAAGTGGTGCTTTGACGCTACATTGTGCTTACAAACTTTCCGCTGCCAACATCACTACGCCGCGTCCCACCATCGAGGTTTGTACAAATATACCCGGACACAATTATTCCTCGCGGTTGTGCGGCAGCAACGGCGAAATTGGAATCGGTAAGCCAAATTCGACTATACAACTACCTCCCCTAGGAGAACATTTGTTTGGGTACGATCCTGCGCCGATCGACAATCCACTCTCCTTGTACACCTCGCCTGCACGCTGGTTACCCTACAATGTCGTCCAACGTCCGTCAAGAATAGCGTTTTTTTTAAGAAAGATTCCAGGATAGCTTCTGTATCCAAATCGTTGAACATCCAGTTGCGCGCAATAAAAGCATCTCTCAAACCGACAAATGAGAAACAACTTCAGGTAGCCAAGATGTTCGATGGTACCGGCGACTTTGTCCGATCCATGAGGTTCGATGTGAGTCGCAAAAGGCTGAGTGTAGAAGGTGGACAGTTTGTGCCTTTTGATGTGTCCAAAGAAGAAATTAGCGAACCACCATTCGATTGGTATCCCGATGCAAAAAATATCACCGACGAGCTGTCGCTATCAGAAGAATTAGAGAAGCGGAGTATGAAGATCCGTGGTTTCGACGCATGGCCCGCCGGTACGATCGTCAGGCAGTATAGTACGGATTGATGTATTTTTTAATGCTGAATAAAGACTGATATATCTATCCAAACAAAGAATCCCATTTGTGTATTTTCTCACGCACCATATTTTGCAATGTTTTGAGTTTATCTTTGTTTTGTGGCAATTGTTCACACCTAGGGAAGATAGGAATATTTTCTTAATCTCCAAGTCTAAAAATTGCAACTTTCCGTCGTCGTAAATTATTTGTTGCCAACCCACTTCGCTTCGTGAAATTACTATATACTTGAATTTTAGATGTAGCCCGTATTCAAATGTAGGACCTTCAAACGTAGGACCAAGGCGTCCAACTGTTCTATTGCGCTTCTTTTAAAACACATATTTGAAAACGCTCCTCTTTGCCTACGTTGCATGGTGAGCTGGTTATTTTTCGAATAATTTCTAATGAATCGTTTCAACATAATTCGTCGTTGCGCGAAATTGAGATCCACCAAAGAAACTCCTTTCCAACTATACAAGTCGGTCACCATTATTTCTTGATCTGTCCTGGTAGAAACAAGGGGCAACGGAGCACATTGTTCTAATTCGCATTCAAAAGTAGCGGATGTTGTGATGATGTCGGTGAATTTGTACCGCAGACACAATTCATCAGACGCGGGGCTTTTAATGCCTTGATGATCGAATATTTTGGCTGATCCACTTTTTATCAACACGACAACTCTGTGTGAAAAAATATCATGTATCCACGATTCGCGCGAGGGTTTATTTTTCGGGACAGGTACGAGATTGTTGATCACGGGAACAAGAAAAGAACGAATCGCTGAGAGGAAGTTTACTTTCCTGCCAAGCCGTTCTGGCCGCTGGTAATAAAGAGGGTGTGCATATATCATTTTTTAGTTCCGTCCAATGTGGCGGATATAAATAAGCTTCGTTTTTAATCGTAATGATACTATTCATTTCCACGCCCAATACACATCGGCGCCGGTAACATCTGGTGTCTCGGTATCGAAATACCAATTGTGTAATCCGCGGCACGAGCTCGGTGTGATGATGAATTGCGGAGCAAAGTCACAATGACCAAGTACATGATTCATGACATCAGCAGTCAGTACTTTGTAAAATACCTATTTTGCAATTGCACCTTCCGTGGTCTCCCTCGACAGTCTTTCGAACGACAACGCGCGATCGCCCCAACTGAAGAGCAGCCACTTTTGAATCGTAATCGGGTAATTGATCGTACCATAGTGGAAGAGGTACTTCTAAACACTCTTTCATTCAGTCGCCACGAAGACGGCTTCCAAGTTTTCGAGATCTCGGACGGCTATCTTGGGCATTTTGTCGTGTCTTAATTTATTTGAGTGCTTCTACCAAAATGGCCGGAAACCTTTCGGTCCATCTGCCGAGCGGAGGCTTGCCGACCATCACGACCAAGTCGAAGCCTTTACCAAGTGCGTGTCCTGAACCCAATGACTCTAACGATGCACCGAAAGACTCGAATACGCGAGTACATATGGATGTGAATTCACTCGCATCTGACGGTTCGACGTAAAAGTTTGAGACGGCCGATTGGTTAACTACACCGTCAAATGATGCGATGAACGATTTTCTTGTGACGATCCAAAATATTAATCCGGAACACGAAAGTAGAGCAATTTGGGGGGACAGAGTTAAAATATCGGAATTACGTTCTGCCACGTAGACCGAGTCTGTATTATGCGTGTGTTCGTGCTTAAAAACATTGAAAGCTCGTAAGTTCGGATCCCACTTTATGTAATAATTTGTTATCTTTGATCTATTTTTCAACGTAGAATATTTAATCAAAGAATCCCCATATTGCAATGCTGTAGAAACGGTCCCCTCTGATTCGTAAGACCATTCTGAATCGGCGTAAATTCCGCTGGCCAGGAAGACGCTGTCGTACAGGGATAATGCTGATTCTAAATCTTGTACAACCCCCACTATGTGTGAAGAATAGTTTCTCTCCACTTCTCGCAATACGATGCCGTTTGACTGTAAGCTGTCTCTGAATTTTCCCAGCACCATTCTACGCTCTTCCGGGAGAAGTTGCCACCGACAAATAACATATGCACGACACTCGTTGGCCGTGGATAAACTTTTATCGGTGTACGCTTCCCACCGATCCGGATCTTCTAAAATCAACTGCCGCACCGACGTGGCGCGTGAGCATAAAACTGCCCGGCATGTGACTTGCCCTCCGCTAGAGAGCCCCTCTCGTATTCTAGCCAGCGTGACATCTTCGTAAATGGGTTTCCCGTTAAAGTTTTCGCCGAATGCTGCGGACGCGTAACAAAACATTATTGTTCAGCTCTGCGCTTTTTTACGTAACTAGAGTACAAGCCCGATTCGGTATCTCCTTGTTTGCGTTTTTGCTGTTGGGCTGGCATGACGTTGCGCGTTTCATTAGTTCCCTCTACCAAATCGTACAGGTCTTTTACTCGACTATCGGCTCTTCGTATCAGCGAGTCTAGGATAGCTATCTGCTCCAGTACTAAACTCAAGTCGTTCTGATAATCGGCTTCGGCGACGCCGGGAGTCGCCGCTATGTTGGTGATTCGAGAGAAGATAATTCGACTATCCGTGCGGACATTATACTCAACTCGTTCCTTATATCTTCGGTCGGATCCGAGGTACTTTGTTGATCCTTCGTCTCCGCTATTACGTTCAATTTTTCCGTTTGCCGCGCCAACGTCTCTTCGAATCGTTCGAGTACTTTATATATACTCAGAATTGATTCATTAGTTTCTAGTATCTGTTCGGATAGTTGTGGGTCCACCGTCGTAACTAATTTCGCATCGTCCGTTTGTAACTTTGCGTAGAGTGACAAATCTCTATACAACCCCGACCCTACTGTGATCGTATTATTCCAATTTTTATCGTTTCGCAACATTGCGAGTATGCCAGATATTATTCGTTCCACAGAATCATCTATCGATAGAATACAACTGGTACTTTTATCGCGCGTTGTATTTAAAAAAATCGCCAATTCTAGATTTGATCTGGAAATATCGAATCTTTTAATTTTCTGTAATTCAGTCGTAAAACAATCTGCCAGTTTGAGCCTCTGTGACATTAACTCACTGCGGTATTTCAATGATAAAAAAATATCGTCGTAAGTTTGGGATAAGCGACCATCTAGCGTCTTCGTCGCCCAATCAATTTTCTCCGATAAAGCCTTTCTCGCTCGCTTCAGCCACGACAATTCGATTTGCAAGACATCCTTTGCTCTTCCTGTTAGCAACAGTCTTAGATCTGGAGTTGGTGTTTGGGTCATGGTTAAGAATCGCACTTCTAACTGCACCTTCCCAAGAACGATCTGCACCTTCCTCCCAGCCGCCGCATTCACCAAGTAAATCTCCCCGAAACGCTTTGTTTGGATTCGAAACGTATATTTTTTCGATTACGCCTGTCGGATAATTTGTGATGATCTCCTTTGCTCTTTCGAACCACAATTTTTCATCATTTAAGCTGATCGCTTCAAGTTCAAAAACCAACTGCTTGGATTTAATGTCTACCCGGATGTCTGGTTCCGATAATAGATGTTGTATTCTTTTTCTGCTTCGAAGACAATGCAGCTGATCGAGGCGTCTGAGTCTGGATATACCAACATAAAGCGCGCTCAATGAGCTTACATCCAAATCTATTTCTACGCTCAAGTTGTCTGGTACAGTCATGCCTTGCACGGAATGATATGTCGCTACGCTGGCGGATTTTAGAGGAAATTGGTACAGACGTATGTTTTTCTGAGGTTCTCGTACGTGCTGCTTCAAGAGCCATTGTTCTTGTGGCGAGGGTGTATCTACAGGCTCGCGCTTGAGTTCGATATTCTCACCGTCCGCTCGCATAACGATGATAATGTTGTCGTCGATGTTGACAAGTGTTACCATCTCTGTGATTTCTCCATTTCTGTACCAATAGGGGAATCCTTCCGCCAACAAGAGGTACGGGAGATACTTTTCGCATCCACACGCATCATCCAGTGTAAGGGTCTCGTAGTCTGGGTTGGAAGAAGCTAAACGGTAGTAGGATCTTTCGGTTTTTGTGGTCGCTTGATTTTCTATCCAATTTGTTCTTTCCGCCAACTTGACGTGGTAACTGGCCAAATATAAGTTTTTGGGGTTCGACGGTATCAAAAGCAGCCTTTTTCTATTATGGCACACCATTGAACAGGCTCGCCATCGGTTTTCATTATTATCCTCCAAGTTCTCAACCATCCATCGTATCTTGTCGACCACTTCGGCCAGGTCGGAATCTACGAAGCGCATCTGCCTATTAAGGGTCAAAGCCTGAACTCCGCTTCCGAATCTGAAAAGAGTTCCGTAGTTGGATTTTGGCAGATGTTTGCTGACCTTTATCGGGGTAAGTTGAGATCTGTCGCCCACGAAAACAAGATGTATCTTAAAGTATTCTCGCAAAATCAACAAGTACAAAAACGAAAGTGAAGGTACCATTGAATACTCGTCGACGATTATCAACGAATAACGCTTAATAAAAGTTTTACTGGCAACGTTCGCCACCGAGCTGTAGGTTTCGTAGGCGTCCTGACAATCTGACCAGCCGCTCCAGGCCTCCTCGTAGGTCATTTTTGCGCAACGTAAAAGAAATTGGCATATAGATAGGGTCTTGGCGAACGGTCTGTACGGTATCAGATTCGACCGTTGACAGGCTATAACCGTGGCGTTGGGCTGCAAAGAACAAAGGGTAGACATTAGAGTGGTTTTTCCCGTACCTGGCGGTGCATCCAAAACAACTAAAGCTCCGCACCCACGAGTTCTATTTTTGTCTATGCAATTGGTTAAATATTTCAATAATGATGACTGCTCGGTAGTTAAAGCCAGCGATTTCATTTTCTCGTAGCTCTATAATCTATAAGCACGCATTAAACCCCAAATGGAAATGGTGTTTATGCACGCGATTCTGATGTTGTAGCTGAATTATTTAGCGAAGTCATCGATTGACGTGACGATCGTGCCGAATCAATCCGCACACCCCAAATAGAGCGGTACACGCAACGCTGACGGCACCTTGGTGCGCACATCGCCCGCAATGGTCTCCGGTTTTTTCAACGTTAGGGTCTTTCTGTCCAGCAGGTAGGACGAGTAAGTGTCGGAATAAGAAGACATTGTGGTAGCTAGCTCTTTATTTAAATACATTTCAAAAATTCACTTTATTCAAAAGGACATAAACCCATTCTCTCTAATACAAATTCTGCTGCGGTTAGGTTAAATTTTACTGCACATATAAATCCAGACGCTTCACACCCTCGCATTAGTGTGGTTGCTCCGGATCTTATGGTTCCACGATGATAGTTGACAGGAGCAAGCGCTTGTAACAAGTTGAACTGCGACATACCCATCCGGGCCATCCTTTGCCCTCCGCCGACGAGACTATTGAATGCTGCGGTTAGTTCCTCAAAGTCGGGAACGAGAACTCCATCCGAACGGGTCTTGGGCTTCAGCATGCTGCGCATCAGGTCTATATGCTGAATCGTCCCCTTTGCTCCCGATTCAACAATTTCCCGTAAAACACCACCTTCCGACGTTTCCAAATCCTCGAGGGGAACAGAGAGGTCGGCATTACATGCGGATTTTTTACACACCAACGAGATGAAATCGTCACCCTCTTCGCGGCATACGGTCGATGCAAGTTCGAAGAAACTGGTTGCCCGCTGTTTTATCGACCCGCGCAAAGACGCCCAGATCGGGCTGTTGTCTCGAAATTCTTCGTCGTGACGACACAAAAGATGCTTGTGGAATTGGGAAAAAGAGTATCTGGAGCGGCCCAACGTGTCGTGTCTTATTCCATATTTCCACGTCAGTCTCCTAAGTTCCTCTATAGCCATCAGAGCATCATAACCGGGTGGTCCGCGACCTTTGAGATAGAAAATGGTCAGTTCATCTCCGTCTTGATCGGCATGAAGGCCATCTATTACGAAGGGATTGACATGAATGGTGTGATCGGATGGATCTTCGTGATACAATGCCTCACAGGCATAAACGCAGGTGTTTGTGATGCTTGGTGCTCGATTGATCAGAATGATCGGACATAGCATGTCGACGTTTCTGAACACACACTTGGGTAGCTTCACGTAATGTGGCGACAAAGAGGACTCTATAGTTAGCGTCAATCTAGCTCCAGGAACCAGAAAGCCCAACAATTTATTTCTAATCATTGACGTCTTGCTCGTGAGTATATTTTTCAAATATCCACCCGAGAACTGATCTTCGCGAAACATCTTGTATCGCCGCTCCTCTTCCTCAGCACTACTGTTTTGCACAACCAGAGCACGAGCAACATTCAAATTTCGTTTCGTATAAAACAATGGCGGCGGCATCAATAGTGCGAAATGTGATGTATGAAGTATCCACACCAAGCCACTGCGAACAAACGGGGTGCACTCCACACATTTACATGTTGCCGACAAGCCATGTTGTCTGCATAAAAATACGTTATTAAAATCGGATCCCGCCACCGATAACACATCCCTGGCCGCAGACTGCTCAATTTCTGGTATACCTCTATTCGTGGTGGGAGTAACACAGTATGTGGCGTTCAAGAATAGAGGTTCGCCGTAGAAAGGTTTTTTTATCTGAAGATTCATCTTGGCTCAAAGATGTCCTGCAGGTGTCCGTCTCCTAGTGTTGCGGAAAGATTCTTAACACGCTCCGGTGAGATACGCTTGCCTTCTACCTCCAACTCGAAGCTTTCGATCACATCTCCCCGCTTATATACCTGACGACGGCAAAGACGCGTTCCTTTTTGATATTCTACGTAGTCTAACACGTGCACTTCATCTGGTGCAGAAGATAATATCAGTTGTTTTTTGAGTCGAGCAAACCTATCGCTTTTTTCCGAAGCTTCTATGCTCGTTTTGAAGGTAACCTTGGGTTCGTGACAAAGTCTTTCTTTTGACAACAATTCTTTAGCCTCCCATTCGTCATCGTGTCCTCTTATCGTCTTCCTTATCACGTAGCCGTCTCCACGCCAAACTAATCTCCGCAAATGACTCGTCAATGCCGATAGGAGTCTGGCTCGCGCACCGTCGTCTTTTGGTTGGAAAAATATTGTAGTCTCCTCTTCTACGCGTTCCATCTTTTAAGATGTGTTGTACCGTTCTGGTGACCACGCAAAATCCAATTCTTCGTATAGTTCACGCTGAGAAACATCCATGGCGTCTGTTACCTCCTCCGAAAGACCTCTCGCGTCAACACCCCCTTCCGCTGACACAACTACGTTTCGCATTAATACATCCCGCGCCTTGAATTGAACAAA
Source organism: Bacillus rossius redtenbacheri (assembly GCF_032445375.1). Classification (NCBI taxonomy): domain Eukaryota; kingdom Metazoa; phylum Arthropoda; class Insecta; order Phasmatodea; family Bacillidae; genus Bacillus; species Bacillus rossius. The sequence goes on along the minus strand of NW_026962519.1, from coordinate 20,433 downwards.
TCTATTTAATCCGAATTGAAATGGTGCCGCTTCGCCATTAACCAACGCGTACAACAATCTCAGAGATTTGTTGAGCGCATCCGAAGAACAGGTTATTACAGCAGCTTTATCGAAAAACTCAGAGTTTGGTAATTCGTTTCGCGCGTTGATTAATAGTAAAACTCGCGATCGTATTCGAGGCCAAAACGCCTCGATAACCGGGACAGGCGGTCCCTTCTCCATTCTAATACTACGGCTGTTTTCCGATTCGGAAATCGCGTCCACCCTCAAAAATTCCAACCGCCTTAACGTGATGGCCGTTGCTACGATAACTAATATAGCGATCATGATATCGTATAGGGCACGGTTGGGATGTTGTAACAATCCCGACTTGAGATCTACTCCCACGCTATATTGTACCAAAGCGGACAGCTGGGCGGCATATTTACCGGGGATCTGGAACTGCCGGTTGGCGGGCGCATCTGTGATCTGCTTGAGCCGTACCTGCGCAAATTTGTCGGGATAAAGACGTTTCAATGTTTGCAGCACGCTGGATAAGTAATTTGGAGAAGGTGCTCTGCCGCCTTTCAAAACTGAATTTTTTAGTTTTTGCACGACCACCTGAACGCTATCGCGGTCTGGATATATTTTGTGTCTCGCCAGGAATCTTTGGTGCGATGTGATTACTTTAACGAGCGACCTAGATGCACCAATTGGTATATCCATTAAATAGATGTTAATTGTATGTATTCGGATTGTGCTGGCCTTTGGGTGTCGTAACGTGAGAATGTTGGCGAAAATCGATCTTAACACTTAATCTACTCATTTGCGCCTTTCCCTTACGATCGGAGTAACGAATCCGTTTGTGTAGAAAAAAATGGCGAATCATATAGTTATTGACGAATTCGTCACCAAGGAACTCAAAGTTCCGCGTACGGTGGCGATCACGGAGTCAGATGCCGCCCATAAAACGAACTGCAAAGTATTGAGGTGTTTCGGGCCGCGCTATTTAGTAGCATTTACTGATGGAGCGCTGTACAAAATCTACGACAAAGATCATAAAAGTATCTCTGCACCCAAGATCGAACGTCGTATTACGGAAATATTTGAATCTGCATTTCCCCAAAAGCCGACCGTAATCGAGATATTTCCCGGCACCACACGTATATTGGCATCGGATATTCTGATGTTGGAAGGGAAAATGGTACATCTACAAGCGTATAGACTTCGCTTGGAGCAATTACAAACGGTTTTGAAACCAAGAGGTAAGCTGGTGTGTGCAACTCCAAATTCGGATACGACCGACCTCATCAACGCGCCTCCGTCAAATTCTAGACAAATGGTTGTTTTGAGGAGCCTGGACGAGTTTTCCAGCTTCATGGTCAATCATGTGGTCACCAAAGCCACCTCCACCAAACGCTTCGTCTGCGTAGGCGAGACCCTTTTTACCAGGGATAAGGTGGCCGTGTTGAAACGAGATCCTTTTGTCCACAATATGCAAACTCCGGTCGGTCTACAGAGATTATTGCTGACCACGATAGCGAGCAATCTGAAGAAACCAATCCAAGTGGACGCCATCAAATTTGAAGACGACAAAAAATACCGTCTGGATATACTGAACGAGATTAAAGAAAACTATTTGGATGATTATGCAGCCGGTGAACGTGTAGAAGTAAAATATGCTGTCGAAGATAAAGGGTATTTGATCGCCTATTATAATCCCAAAAAATCTCATTCCCCACCTTTTCACATATTTGGCATAGTGAAGAAATTGTCCGCTGAGGTTGATAAATCACCTGCACAGCGGGACGATATTGAAAAGATGATAGTTTGGGATAATCAAGCTTTCAAGGAAAAGTGCGAAAGCTTGGTTATATTCAACAATGCGGTAATAGTAGATGTTGACGAAAAAAGTAAATTGGCACGAGAAAATATAATAAATACCACTGCTACTGTCGTTTCACAATACTCGCTTTCGATGCTTCGGGATTTGCCAGATCCACTGTCCATGGTTAGCACGCGACCACTGTCGTCGCCACTACTCTGCAACGATTCGAAGCTCATGCGGGCATTGAGAACCGTCAACGAATTCGTTACCTCAGTTTCCGTAGGTTTAGATGATTCTCAGTTGGTTTCTTCTGGATTTAGAGGACTACATGCACTCGATGAAATAGTCAACGCCGCGCTAACGGCAAAATTACTTCCTCTGGGCGGAAAACGGAAATTGGGAGAAGTTCGTGAGTCAATAGTACCGTATAAAAAACTGAGACAATCGGAGTAAGTAGACGCGTACTCTAATTTTTTTTTATGTTAGAATGGACTACTACTCATTTGGATTCTTCTGGTCTCTATTTGGATTAGCATTTGCGTTGCTGGGCTTCCTTGTAAATGGTCTATTTCCATTTTTAACACCCTTGAAATGTTCTGACTACCAGGATGATCATATAGCGGTTATTGCCGAAGGGTGATGAAATTCACGATCAATTCGTGATTTTAGTGTTCATATGTAGCACAAATGGCTATTTTTTTGACGTGCACAATCTCAAATTCGTGAATTTGCGTTCGTACATCATGTAGAATCGCAAATTCATGAATTTGCGTTCGTGTACCGTGCACAATCGCAAATTCGTGAATTTGCGTTCGTACATCATGTAGAATCGCAAATTCATGAATTTGCGTTCGTGTACCGTGCACAATCGCAAATTCGTGAATTTGCGTTCGTACATCATGTAGAATCGCAAATTCATGAATTTGCGTTCGTGTACCGTGCACAATCGCAAATTCGTGAATTTGCGTTCGTACATCATGTAGAATCGCAAATTCATGAATTTGCGTTCGTGTACCGTGCACAATCGCAAATTCGTGAATTTGCGTTCGTGCACCGTGCACAATCGCAATTTCAAGAATTTGCGTTTGTACATCATAAAAAAATTCATTTCTTGTTTCGCAGTCGAGAAGATAGAAGCGTCGTCAAAATCGATACGATCCAAACAATTATCAAAATAGCTATTCCACCACTTTTTATCTGTTCAATTGTGAGGTTTATAGTCCAAGGAAGGGCTGGCTGCGGCACCGATCGGGCATAATATACTAAGCTTTCCTCAGCGGGACCCATTGTTAAGGTTTGTGTATTGGGAAAAATAAGGACTGGGCGAGTCAAATCTAAAGTTTTCATTTGTGTTATTATCGACTGCGTTCGAAAGCATTTACCCAAAGTAGTGGCCCATAGCCTGACCCAGAATACGTTGGCGTAAGTGGGATCTCGAATGGTATAGCAAGGCGCATCATCGATATATTCATATCGCCAAGCGGTGGTTGGTATTCCCACATCAACTATATCGTTCGCGCCAATCTTCATTTAGTATCCGGAACAAGTGGTGTAAACCAACTGCAAAATATTCATCCAATTCCGACTACGTGCACAATCGGTTAAGTATGGGGCGTTTATAATGACGAACTTTGTCGGCCAATTAGATATGAGGGCTCTTATGATGTTCGGCGCGGATTCCAGTCGCAGATCTTTGGTTTGATCTATTAACGAAGGTAAGGTGGGGAGCCTTAGATCTATAGGTGAAATTTGCCGTGAATTAGTAGAATCCACTTTGCGCGCGAGCATCATCTCGGTGGGTGGAAACGATCGCAGAGCGGCTCCTAATGCTTTTGTCGAATTGATACTTAATCGTTGACCAAGAAGGTTTCGTCCCGCTTCCGCCAAAGTGGAAGCATCCGAGAAATCTATGCTGCCGTACAAAGAGTACTCGCTTGTGCAGATTTGATGAGGAGTCGGCGAAGTCTGCATCTCGACGAAGTAAGAGGTCGACATTGCTTTGAGCAAATTAATGAGGCGGCCATCCTTGTATCCGACCGATACTAGACTTCGAATCAAGACCGATGGTCCCAGTAAAGAATGGGCTTCCCTCATCTTCAGCGATCTGCCGGTATTTATTTCGTACGACAATCCGCATATTAAATATGAATACACGGATTTGGAATCTGATGGGTCAAAGTTAGTTACATAATACAAAGCACGCTCGCATTCTGATGGTATAAACATTAGAGAATCGGATACTTCCAACAACTCCCAATAAGTCATATTGGTATCGAAGAGGCTTACCGCGCGATCTACAGCGGCTACGAGTTCCGAAGAGGGTATTTCCGTATACATCCCACGCTCGACGATGAAAACGCCATTGTCGCCTATGCTAATTTTCCACCCTCTGAACCAAGGGAAAATAGTTATTATCGCCACGTTGGTAGCCACGCATCCCGAACATCGGTTAACGTTGTCTATACCTCCAGACACTATTTTCGGATATTGGGAAAATAATGATCTCACGGTCGAGGCATCGAGATAGCCCGAACAACCGCCGACTCCCGTGCTTTGTATAGATCGTTGCGCGCTATTTATTTGTAGGTTACATTCCAATATTTCGGGAACGGATGCGTTTATATTTTGTAGCTCGAAAAATGTAGCAGAGCCCAAACTATCAAGAAGTTGGCCTATTATCATCGTGGTTTGATCTTCCGTTTCCAGCTGCGAGAACTGGTCTCGGGCTTCATCTAAATTACGGGCTAGTCCTGGGAATTCATCCTTGAGCGTGTTATTCAATCCGTTCAAGGAATTCGATAACGAGAGGGCTACTGAATAATTTTGATAATCGAGTGCGAGTCTTCTACTCAATGCGTATATGAGCATTCTCAGAGAAGTTAGACCACCATCTCTATAAATGGAGATCAGTTCTGTCGCTGGTATACCCAAGGCAGCCGATATCAAAGTAAGGGTCTCGTTTTCCAAATCGACGGGAGAAGAATTTGTATCGTTAGAAACCACCCAACCCACCGGGGAATTTTCGCAATTGATCTCATCTTGAGGTGGAGCTATAACTTCACAATTCGCGCGAGGTTCGTCGTCGAGTTCTGAAATTATTCCAAATAACTTCAGGTTGTGTACGGCGCTTGATAATTTGAAAATGCAACCAAGTTTACGCCACAATTCGAAGTTGTGTAATACTTCTTCTACGGTGCTCGATTCGAATGCCGCATCCACGGTCGTCAGTACCGAACTGGTCAAATCCCCATCGTCGAGATAGGCTGCATTGTTCAACATCACTAAAGTTCTAAACACCGATTCGTCCGATAGCGAAATGTTTACCCATGGTAATATCGAAGAAGCGTCTAAAGTCATAATGATTCGAATAAATCACTCATTACTCGATTCTCTTGATTAGTCGTATTAAATGCGTCACAGTGGTGTATTCGCTTCGGTGTCTCATAAAACGACGCAATTCTGAAGGCGGTAACCGCGTAATGAGTATTGAACCCATAATTTTTCGTATTGATTGAATCCCTAAGGTTCCGACGGGCGCGCCTTGCGGCAATTTCCTAGCCGCCCATGCTCTCAGCGTTTGATTTATGGTAGATCTTTGGTAGGCAATCAATTTGTTTCCGCGTTTCGGAAATAGTCTTTGTATGTGTGGAAGAACTGAATCGAATATGGCTCGATTTACCAACACGATTATTGACCTCGCTCTCTTTTTTGTTTTTATGGGAATGGGTCTTCCCATCTGCAATAGCGGCAAGTGTTCCTTGTGCAATCTTAGTATCTCCGATCCGCGCAAGCTGGTACTCAGAACCAATGCAATCACCAAGCAAACGGCTACTTCGGGCGTTTGGCTTCGAGCAGTTTTTAATATCGAACCAGATTCTAAAACTATACTTCGGATCGCATTCTCCTGATCATCGTTAAGGTACGTTGAACGAGATGCATTCAAAGACGCAAAATCTTCTTCGCTAAAAATTTTGTTCCCAGAAATTTTATTCAATGCATAACCTAATCTAATCGCTGTAGACCTAGAAAATTTACCGTTGGTAAGACGAGCGAGAATCACCCCTGCGTTTCCTTCGGGATCATTTACAAACGCATCCAAATCATTTGAGAATATCTTTTTCAGATAAGCATTGGTGGCGGTCGTGAATTCGTTAGGAAATGCTAAATCTTTAAAACATTCTCGGCTCATCTCTAAAAATCTATGATGAGATTTACGTTCAGTGGAATACAAGCCAAGTACAATGTTCTTTCTTATTCTCTATCTAGTTATCGTTGGGGAAGCCCATTTTACGGAGGTGCCCTGTACGGAATATGGGGAGGTTTTGGTATGCAGCGGAACGGAGGGTCTTCACAATCAATTTGGATGCTCCTTCAAGTCGCTAAGAACCAAATCCGTTGACGCAGAATTTGCACACATAAATGACTTGGTTATAGCGTTTCACTCTTGTTATCCCAGGACACATACAATTTCCCTTTCTGGAAACAGCATCAAAAAAATTACCGCAGAAATCTTCGCCAACTCTTCTAGTTTGACCAAAGTAATTTTGTCATACAACCCACTGGATCACATCGATAAAGATAGCTTTTTGGGTACAAACTTGGAGTACCTGGATGTATCTTTTACTCAACTTGCGACCAAATCTCGTGAACCCCTATTGCTGGGAAGAGGATACTTGAAGATTCTGTACGCCACCCGCACAAGCATCGCGACCGATCTGGAAGCGCTGCGTATAATGCGATGTGAAGGGAGAATTCACTTCACCAATGAAGAAGACGACGTTGAACAACACGAAATGATAGACTGCTTAAATGGCCTGGTTAGTAAAGCCGCAATTCCGGGCGAGTGCCTGTGGTCAACAAACGGGCAACCTACTTGCTACGATCAGAGTTTTATTCCGTGCGTCGGTCGTTCTACTCAAGAATTGACACTAACTTCCAATATGCTAGAAGATCTTTCGCCAAACGATTTAGGCTGCTATCCGAATTTGAAGAAATTGCGTATCCCGAGTGGCCAAGTGAAATCCATCGGCTCTGCAACATTCAATAATAATCTTCTATTAACCGAGCTGGATCTGTCATACAACCCAGTAACCGATATTGATGCGGATGTATTTGTGCATCTTCCAATGCTAAAAATTCTGATTTTGCGCGGAACCAAATTATCAGAGTTGAATATAAAATCATCCAGCCTCGAAAAATTAGACATAAGCAAAACCAGAATTCGCGAACCGGACGATGTTTCATTAAAGCTATTACCTTCATTGACACATTTAGATATTTCGGAGAACCAACTGACTCGATTAGGCCCAATTCCCGACTTGTCCAAATTAGTTTTTCTTTACGCTTGCCATAATCGGTTTTCGGATTGTTGCGGAAGAAATAAAAGGCACTGCGGGAGTGGACTTGTTTTGAATATAAATGAAGCGTATATATGTTGCGGCGAACAAGCGGACTGTGATGAGCCGCTAACGGAATGGGACGAATTTGTATGTATTTTATTTCTTATCGCATCAATTGTTTGCACGTTGGTATTTTTGTTCAGATATTCCACCACAGAAAGATATAGCAAAATAAAAAAATAACATTAAAGCAATTTTTTATGTGCTATACCGAATCGATTGGATCAACACTTGGATGTTGGAAATTTGATTGGAGAGGTGTTGGAGCGTGGTGTACGTTCTCCGTATTCAATTTGTAATGACTTGGATGATTTTATAATAAACTATTTTTTGTTCTCTATTCTATTGAATTTGTCGACGTTTGTGCACCATGCGCGAACGCAAATTCATGAATTTGCGATTGTGCACGGTACACGAACGCAAATTCACGAATTTGCGATTGTGCACGGTACACGAACGCAAATTCACGAATTTGCGATTGTGCACGGTACACGAACGCAAATTTACGAATTTGCGAATTTACAAGATGTACGAACGCAAATTTACGAATTTGCGATTGTGCACGGTGCACGAACGCAAATTCATGAATTTGCGAATTTACAAGATGTACGAACGCAAATTTACGAATTTGCGATTGTGCACGGTGCACGAACGCAAATTCATGAATTTGCGAATTTACAAGATGTACGAACGCAAATTTACGAATTTGCGATTGTGCAGTGCACGAACGCAAATTCATGAATTTGCGAATTTACAAGATGTACGAACGCAAATTCGTGAATTTGCGATTCTACATCATGTACGAACGCAAATTCACGAATTTGCGATTGTGCACGATGCACAAACACAAATTCATGAATTTGCGAATTTACAAGATGTACGAACGCAAATTCATGAATTTGCGATTCTACATGATACCAAAATAAAAAAATAACATTAAAGCAATTTTTTATGTGCTATAGCGAATCGATTACCCAAAGCGCCCGAGGCCAGGTTCGTCGGCCCAAGATACTCATCTTGGGTAGATCCTATGGTATTTAAATCCAATGAAACAGTACCACATTTATTTCCAAAATTAGTCAAAGCCGTTCCCAAGCAAGGGGGAAGATTGTTGATGGCCAAATAATCCGAGTTAACAGTAAAGCAATCGTAAGGTTGTTGACTCTTTCCTTCTAGCGTCTCGCGAAAGCAACTCGTACAAGTACTTTTCACATCCGAAGAGTTTAAATTTTTGACGCGCGTAACAGCGGAATCGCCGCAATCACAACTCCATCCGGTAGCGCTGACATTTGCACCCACTGTACGATGAGCTCTGTAGATTGTGTTCGTGCAAGGATCCCGTACCCGTAATGGATGAAACCTATTCAGTGGGTGTGGCAACCACGCATTTCCATCTTGATCGTCTCCAAATTTGCATCTGAATCGGTACTGACCATCTGCAAGTAATTCATCCTCGTTAGTCATCTCCACAGTACTAGGGTCTACCGCTTCGTTTCGATTATAATCCCATAATACCCCGCCTGTATCGTATGCAGCATCGGAACATGCAACAATCCTATCACCCGTCGATCCACCAAATAAATTAGGATACTTTGTACGACACGTGGTTCCCGAGAGTGTTGCTACCACGTAGGTAGTCCTAAGGTTACAATTTGGTGGATTTATTATGCACCAAACTCCCCGAGGTGAGTCTAGTTCCTCTGTGATAATATTCGTCGGCATCGCTGATTTGTACGACCGTACCATTTGACCCACAAGCAGTCTTACAGGTTAATTCTAGAGCAGGAGTATATTCTTGCGCCAGCCACACCGCAGAGTCTTGGCATTTTTGGACATTTTGAACGTCGGCATTGTTAGTTTCCAGAGTTACAGAGGGTAGATTTTGTAACGCATTCGCATTTATCAGTTTGGATAGCTCTTCATCTGCCAATGCCGCATCTAATTTGGATACGTAGGCCGTGTATGAAGTGAGATCGACGCGTGGTAGAGATATCATAATTATTAACACTATACACAAAATGGCAGACAATATTGTCACACCCCACGACACCGGCCATCCCGACATTATACCTGACGATGTGACTGATGCCTACATCCGAGAATTAATGATAGCTTATGTAAAACGTGACAAGTACGCTATGTCTTTCTTGAAAAATAAAAGTAAAGTTGACATAAATGAAGTAATTAATTTTCATCAAGTTTCTACAGCTGCCGCACCAACAGTCACCTTGATACGCATTGGTAAAAACATCGTGAAGGGTTCCTTGAAAATGGCCAAAGGAAAATTCATTAAACAATTCCCAGTATTAGACTACCTGAAGCCCGAAAATATCGACACGCAAGTTTCCGAAAGTGAGTACATGGCAATTCTTAATTCGTCGAAAAATAAAAGTAAAAAACCCGCAAATTTGTGGGTGACTGTGGGAATGAACATGCTGATGCAGTTGTTTAGCGATTCTATAGGTGCTCTGGCCACATCAGTGGAAGAGAGTAAGAAAGAATCTGAATTTGAAATCGATTATTCGTCATTAAATCCGCAACAACAACAGATCTCCGACTCTGTCCCACCTTCAGCGGACCCACCCTCAATCGTTGCCTTTGAACCCGAACAACCAAACGAAATAACTCTGGCCCAAGTTGAAAACACCTACACCCCCCCCCTCCGAAGAGGACATTACGTGATCTTTTGAAGACTAAGAAATGGGAAGATTTGCCAGTAGTAGATCCTTATTCCCTTCTGAAAATCAAAAATGCTGCTGATGAGGCAGTCGTAAGTGAGGGAGAACCCGAACGCAAACCCTCGGATGAAGAATCATCATCCTCGTCCATTTCGGCATTTTCTGATCTGGAAGATGAAATGGAAAGAGGGGTTCCGGATGGGGATAAAGAACGTGTGTCTGACGTTGATGCTGGCACGAAAAATGTTGTACCAGAAATTCAATTTGGGAAAAAGCGTAAACGTCGCTATAAGCCGGATATGGTTGGTGTGACGAAAAAAATCAAGCAAATAGACAACACACCCGATGATATTTCATAAATATACATTATTACAGGACGTGAAATTATTAACTCGAAAGTAAACTACGATCATGCATTTATTCACCATTACGGCAGCTGCGACCACGGCAATGATGCTATTTGCCGCACTTGCCCAGGAATCAGTAGTAATATCGTGCACCGAATGGAACGGAAGAAATGCATACTATTGCATTGAAGGAGAATTCGACAACATTTCTGGGGATTCGATATCACAATGGTTTAAATCCCATGGTGGGCAAAAAATATCTCTTTTACCCCATCAGACTACTGGATCCTGAATCTAAAGATGATTTAACTATAAATTTATTGTTTGATGAACCATATTTGGTGAATTACATGGGATGTGGAGGTGTTAAAATTAGATATCCAGTAAACATATCAAAAAGTTATCACCTCGATTGTGACTCGTGCGTAAAATATACTAGTTTTGTACCCACAATCTGCTGTGGTCTGTGCGTTTGCCTCAAGGATGGGAAAATAACGTTTGCCAATAGAGATAAATCAATTTTTATTTAAACCCAATACAATCAACTTAAACTAAATCCATCAACTACAACCTCGTGAGGACCGAATCCTCCAACCAAGCTGCGCTGCATGATTACTCTGACATCCCTCTCGTTGTCCAGCGAGTAAACGTGTCGTCGCTTTAGTCCAGAAAATTTTTGATGCAAATGTTCGTCGATGGGACAGCATATGCCCTCGGCTTCGAAGCTCAGACGCCTGTCGTAATCGGTGGCTGGTTCCAAATCGTCCGCCATTCGCCTGAGGGTGCGTTGCGGATCTGCGCCGCTCAACGCCTCGATTGGCGTTGTCCAATTCCCCCGTCGCTTCAAATTGTCGACGTTCATCAAGAGGGTCGCTAATGTAACGTACACCACCAAGCTTTGAGCGTCGGTCTTTGTCTCTATGGACAAATCGTTCGTGTTCTGCATGTAGCAGAAATAGAAGGCCAAGATGTTAGAAAAGCTGGTGGGTTTGTCGCAAATCTTTTTGATTTCTTTACAATCCGAACAAAAAACAATTCTTTCCACATGATCGTCGTTTTGCAAATGATGAAGTATACTTCGCCATTTGGGATTCTTCACGTACACCTCAACGATGCTTTCCGATAACCAAACATGTGCAGCCACATCGGACACCAGTCTCATACCGCTCACGATTCGGTCGTCCCTCTTTTTTTTTCGACACTATTCGAACCCACTTTGGATCTTTTGCTTTCGAATATAAAATATCAGCTTGAAGTTGCGGCGTGAATGGTACGTCAAACGTTTCTTCCTTGGTTCGTAGACGTTTGACATTCAAAACAGCTTGCGATTTTTCGCTTTGAAGCCTCACGCTGCAATGTACGCCGAGTGGATGAACATCGGCGTTCTCCAGATTATTTTTGGACGACATCAATACACGAACAGCAGACACATTTCCACATTCCCCGAGACCCGCACTCGTCGGTTGCCAATTGAACCAGGAATCGGAATGATACGACATTGCCCAAGTCAATTCGCGGCAAGATGTTGGAAAGTTGCTCCCAGGCCCCGCGACCAGTCGATCGTACCACCGTGAAGAGTTTGCATTCGCTCCAAGTTAGTGTTATTTTTCTTCACCGTCTCGGTCTTCTTCTTCTCGAAGTTCTGGATGGCCGTATCCATCGGGGCCGAAAAATAAAAGTGGTTTCTTGGCCGGTGGCGGATGATGTGTTTCGTCGTCTGGTTGCACCACTTTCAAGGCGTTAAGATTTGGCACCAAAATAGCAATATCCGTTTCTTGTACAAAATTAAAAGTGAATCTGTATCGCACGGCAGAGTATATACCGATGTGTAGTTTCCAATCTAAATTATACAATGAGCTGTAGCCACGCCTTGCCCGCATCGAGTAGAATCAAATGCTTGATGACTGCACCCAATTCCGGTTTCGGCAATCCCAGTATGTAGATTGGGATGGGTACGGTATGATCTGCCTGCATCTTGTATCTAAATACACGCAGGTTCCTTAATAATATTAAGTAAAAACGCTTCCCCCACCTTGTGCGGCTTGGACACTACGACTTCGCGAACTTTGTACCAATCTTAAGACGACGGCCAATACGATCGCGACCACTATTATCACCGCAGCCCAAATGGCTATGGTTCTGATAGATCCGGAACCGCCCGAAGCTCCAGATAAGCTTCCCGTTATCGAATCTAGGACAGATGTGCCGGCTGCCGTGGCAGCCTCGACCAAGGTGTCGGCGATGGTGGAGTTTGTAACACATTGAATGGTATAATTTGCCGCGAGGCCCTCGGCCGCACAATATTCCGGTGTGCCCAGTCCGGCGGAGGGGTCGCAACCCACGCACCCCGATGTTTTATTTGCCAACGTACAAAGGTCCGTAGAAAAATCGGAGGCGGTCAAGGAGTTGGCCAAGGAATTTAGGTCGCTCAATTGTTGTCCGGTCAAGGATAGTGGATTCGTGTTTGAATCTGTTAGAGTCACACCGACTTCGGTTGTGATTCGCGTCGCGAGCGCCGTGTTAGTCAAAGATTGCCTACCGGCCAAATACGCGTTATAGCCAAGCGTGCCTAAGATTGCAGACGCGCACGCGGTTACGCCGGTGGACAGATCCGTACTACCGCACGATCTGCCGGTAATTTTACATGCTGTGGTTTTGTTATTAACCGTTTGGACTAGATAGCATCCGTTTCTTGACTTTGTGGCAGCATTCAGTTGGTCCCACAATGTCGCCGCGACCACCACGCCAAAGCCTACAAATACCTCCGGTGACCACTGCACCTTTGGATGCTTCGACTATTTTGGTCCAAGCGTTCTCAACTTTTGCCTTGCCCGCCGGCGTCAAGGATGCTTCCAGTTCCGCTCCGGTGGTTCTGGCCGGTATCGCCACATCTGGATTTGCTGTGCGAGCGCTGCTCGCGCGCGTTTGTATCGAGTCTACGAAAATATCGGGGGTTTGGTTGCGAATCAGAGATTTGAAGCTCGACTCTTGGGCCGCGCTTAGCGTGTTGCTCACACGCATGCCTGATAAGGCATTTCTTAAGTTACCACGACGTATTTCACGTTCTACAGATCGAGTGGGGACCCCATTTACAGTCACCACGCCCAAAGTATCGATGTAGGGAAGTGCGCGAAATGCACCGTCTACGGTGCTCAAGGAGCTATTCACCAAGCGTAGGTCACTAATCGCCCCGCCTACGTTTGCGGTTGCGTGACTGGCTTTTCTCCATTTCGCAAGAAGATCCATAACTTTCTTGGTTCGAGAGTCGGAGCTTTGCCGCTATTGAATGGTTTAATCAAAAATGCCAAAAGAACGTACAAAAACAGACAAGATAAGAACCCTATCCCTAGCATTCTGATACACGCAATATTCGCATCAAATTATTTGCTTTTTGTCGCTTGTCATGATACGGGTCGATATATGGGCTATCATCATAGTCGTGGTTTGCATTGCAATTATATACTATTCGGCCAAGCTGTTGGGTGCACCCCAATTACCAGCCAACCGCGCAGTCCCAACTGTTCAATGCTCTCCCCAACAAATCCGGAGAAGATGTTTCAGCCTTCACCGCCGGTCGCGTTTCCGCAGAGGGTTCGTTCATCGTTTATCGTAGAAACAACGAGAGTGGCGCTTATGAGAAAGCCATCGAAAAGTCTCCCGTTAATTTGGACGGAACCGAGTACAGTGCGGGTGATCATGGGTTTCTTGAATCTGAAAATGAACAAGGATTCCGTTTACGAGGTATCGAACCTTCAATTCTTTGTCCCGATCAATGGAGGTGGAATACGCAAACTCAAAGATGCGAGGTTGTAGGACTGTGCGAAGGAAAAGCCAGCGGGACAATCGCCGGTCTCAACCGGTATAATTTTGACCAAATATTCAATAGATCCACCGTCACATCAAAGTTCCACCCGAGAGTCTACGCGATTTGTGATGGTAATGGTGGAATTTCGAAATTAGATTATTGTACGGGATATTCGATTTTCGATGAGTCGAAAGATGGAACGCTGTATTCCAGCGGACAGAACCCTTGCCTGACATACGACCGATGTGAAGACCTGGTAGCGGGGAGCACATTTCAAGGGGCAGCCCAAAATTCTAACCAATACTACCAGTGTGAGGATGGTGCAAGTGTAGCCAAGATTTGTCCGGATGGGTTGGTCTTCGATACCTCTGTTGGCGGTTGTCTGACGGTCGATCCCTGTCTCGGATTGGCTGATGGAACTCAAATTTCCTACGATTCCACATCCTTCGTTACCTGCAGCGGCGGTAGGTCTGTCCGCACATCTTGTGTAAACGGAACGACTGTTGGCACTTCCGGTGCCGTGGAATGTGTTACATCGGCTTGCGTTGATACCCCACGATTAGCCACCTCCAACTCTAGCCGTTGGTTCACTTACAACGACGGAGGTGTTTATTGTGTTTCCAATCAACCTTCCACGGTAAACTGCGGAAGCGCAAATGTGGAATCAATAAGTCACCCCAACGACTCGATGCTTACACACAAGGCATCGAATCATTTTTACGATGAAACTATAAATAGGTGGAACTCTATTGCTACCATCAGCAACGGGACCATAACATGCACCGACATTACAAGTATATCGGATCAACCCGAACCCTCAGACAAGACGGTGTACGCTTCTTATGCTGATTTTGTACAACAAGAATCGTGGAACTTTTGGGATGATCGGATAGCAGAATCCGCGCCGATATATTATAATTACTTTGGTAAGATTTTATACTTGGAGAGCGACAACGGCGTAGCCACAACAATCGGAAACGCATCTAATTATATGCCTCTCCTCAGTAGTTCATCTACCCCCGATTACATTTACATCCTCACAGGCTTATGAATCGACCGTCGATAGCATTCTTGGCGTTTTAGACGTCACGGTACGAATAGGCGACTACGAATCGCTCGACGACGCAGACGAGAAATTACTTTGCTGCTATTGCTACGCAATTAAATCCGTCAATGACAACGTATCTAGGATGTTGGTTTCATCTAAAGATGGGTTACAATTTCTAATTTTCGATGTTCCTTCGTCGTTGTTATATAATCCGCTATTGATGCAAATCGGGTATTATGTTGAGCGTAGTGACATACCCTACAATTCCTGGCCATCTGCCTCCAATGCCGTTATTCCCGAAGAAACGGGACTATACGCTAGAGGAACCACTATAACCGGGGACAAAAGGATAGTGGAGGGAAGCAGCTTGGTAACAGAACACTGGGTCTCGTTATTACAGGTACCAGCTAGCCAATCGCTGGTCGGCAACATAGCCCTCGTCGGGACAATTGCTCGGACCACTTGGGACGTGGCATCCGCGTCTGCAACTTGGGCGACGGCAGAAGCGTCGACCGAATTTAACGCAACCGCGTCTGATTTGGATCCCGTCACTTTATCAGAATGGAAGATATACTCTTGAACGGAGGAAGATTGGCACCCAAGAATCGGGAAGAAATAGTACGAATATTTAACGAGGCGCTGCCGATGTTATTGAAACTCCTATGGTGGCCGCTGCCTCCGAGATTACGGCAAATCGAAGAACAGGTGGATTATCGCGGATTGGTCATTAGATTCTCGTGCGGCATATTGAAGCTTCCGTATAATAACAAAACCCCCGTGTCAGAATACGCGGCTGCCGAAACGCTCAAAGTCACAAAACACGTGGGTAGTGCAGACTTGTGGAATCATAGATTATGGAATTGGCTTCATGCTTCATCGATATTAATCACTAACAGAACTCAAACCATTCAATTTGCATCGGTGATGCAAAACTTGCATTTTATTCTGCCCTGTCCCACTTGTTATGTGAATTACTTGAATCATGACATTTCTAGTATTGTTATAGAAAGATTGTTGGATGGAAAAGATCCGGCTTTAATTCTATTCAATCTCCACAATATTGTAAACGTTTCCAAGGCAATACCCACCCCACCATTTTCACTGGAAGCATTCATAAAAAAATACGATCTTTATGTCGTCTCAAATAGATGAAACAGCAGCCGAAGTTCGGTCTCAAAAGAATCACGATGAGTTGTATCTCGAGTATTTAAATCGAACATTTGGTTCAACCAGCATGCTAGTTATTGGCTTTGTGATAGCTGTATTTACAACATTATTTTTGCTTTATGTGTCAATTGTCGGTACTGCAATGTTCGCAACGAACGGAAGACAAACCAAGAAGACCAGTTCCCGCAGCATTGGAGGAGTAAATGGTACCGTTATAATCAATCCAGCACATTGACATAGGGCTGCACGTCTACACCGAGGGCGTGTGCAGAATTTAGTATTTCCTCTTGTAGCAGCAACATTGCGCTCACGATTTGCGTCATCGAGGGGCCGATGAGTTCAATATTCACCGGGCTGGGCGTGTAATTGTATGACATGTAATCATTATTTTGAGCCAATTTCCATTGTTGTTCAGACAGGTTGCACACGTCCACGTAGTTTGTAAAATCTAATTTTTTATCATCTTACCCAATCCGAAGTTACAGAAACTGTCGCATTAGATAGCTGGAACGCCGACGTCGCACTGTTGATTTTTATACAAAGTTTTAGTAGGGTTAATATGCGACTCCGCAGCGTATCACCATTTACCGTCGGGTACGGAGTTGCAATCGTTGTAAAGTAAGATTTTAGCATTTCATCCATTTCTATTAATGTGGTTTTGTTGTGTTCTTCTGCGTAGGCCGAAAAGACAGTACTATCGGAAAGACGGTGTATTACGCCCAAATCTCCGAAATTTGCGCCGCTCTTGTTTCCTATAGATATGATCAAGTCAATAAATGCCGGTTCGAAAAGTTTCGGATCCGTGTCGTAA
Source organism: Bacillus rossius redtenbacheri (assembly GCF_032445375.1). Classification (NCBI taxonomy): domain Eukaryota; kingdom Metazoa; phylum Arthropoda; class Insecta; order Phasmatodea; family Bacillidae; genus Bacillus; species Bacillus rossius. The sequence continues at coordinate 3,371 of NW_026962519.1, read as the reverse complement.
AGTTTTTGAAGCAAAGGATTGAGCGTTTTATTATTAGCCGTCAATCTTTGATAGTTTGCTGCAGAACTCAATTCAGGTGAACATGGATCCATCTCGTAATTACACAGTCGCAAACGCTACTGATTCTACGCTTCCTCCTCTACCTCCAGATATTCTAGATGTAATCTCCGAATCCAAATGGGTCTGGTTCAGAGCCGTGTCTTACCGTTTCGATCCGCCAATAAGTGTGCGTACGCTTTACGAATTGACTCAAGAGGGAAATATTCTTGTTTTTGCCTATCGGGCATTCGTTGAGGAAATATATTCCCTATCCAGAACTGTTGTTTTATTTGGATTCGTGCCGGCAGTGGATTGGTCGTACCGCACATGGTTCGAATCTCATTATTGGACGTCCGCCGAAACCCTTCGAGAATGCCCGGATAGCACCATACAACGGTACGTACCCTTCAGACTACTCCTCACGTTGACACCCACCATCAGTTTTTGTTCCCTATGTGGAGAAAGTTTATTTTACACGGAACTTTATTGTGTGTGTCAAGCAGAAACTTTCTCGGAGGATTTAAAAAATCGAAGTAGAAAAGCCGGCAGTTCAACTGCTATCCTTGCGAAAAATAGCCACAGAATTTACACCACCGCCGGAAGCCGAAAGAGGACCGAGTAAACGAATATCCAACCCCTTTAAACTCAAGCGGCGATCACGGAAACATTCTCAACAGGTCAACAAGGCGGCGTAGGCGGATAGATATTTCTTATTTTATGAGCGTCCCAAAAACAAGGTTGTTCATTCACTACCATCAGTGAAAACACCTCGCCCTCGCCACCCCAGGTCCGAGCATTCGATAGCGATTCCGCGATCTCTAAAGCACCAGTTTCCCCAGCCCAATAACTTCATGTTGGACGCTAGTTCTCGACGCAAAGCCACCGTGTTGTAAAATAATTTTCTCGTAACGCGTTGGCTTTGGACCAGCGCTCCATCCAAGCGGTAGATGGGAGCTTCTGCTGTCACGATTAAATTCTGTGAAAAGAGCGCGTTCGATGTTGGCGTGTTACCGTCAAAATAATAAAATGTATAGTTATTTTTTCCGTCACCAAAAATCGTAGCTCGTCTTTGTAAAAAACTCTGAGAACGAAGGTGTTCGGGAACATTATTCTTGATGGGTGGGCCTATTATAGTGTGCGCATACCCGTCAAATGGTGTTTGTGCGGGAAAGTTGATAGAGTTTTCAAATATGAAAGAATTTATATAGTTGTTCGATAAGATTTGATAGTCACCAACTCTGGAACAACTCCAGATGGTCGCCATGTTTCTTAATACCACTGTTACGCTGATTCTACTCGTTATAGTGATAATCGTAATTTATCTCGCGTATAACCCCAGATGGCTTGTTCAGCGAGCTTTGAGTAGATGGCCCACTCCAGATATAGATCTATTAACGGGATACGAAAAAAATGCATTCACATTCCACAGCGAAACCCCCTCTTATTCAGGCCAATGTTCGTTATACGTTCCCGAAAACAAGTTGCTCGGTGACTTCGATACCATCATTCTTGATGTTCCGGGTGGCGCATTCGTGAAATCCAACCCCAGCCCGAGCATATACGAGCATCTTTCTGTCAAAATACCGATCCTGTCTGTGACTTATCCAACGCTCTTCAAATATAAACTCGAAGATATGATCACGTATCTGGACAATTTACTTACCGCAACAGAATCAACTTTTGACAAAAAAATTATCATCATCGCACAATCTGCAGGAGCGTACATTGCTGCGCTAACGCTCAAGAAAGGACATCAGAAAGTGGAAGCCTTCATCACTTTGTGCGGATACTTTGGTCCCTCCACCGTTACCAATCCCCTAATCAACGCCTTGACTAACACGTACCTCACGGGTTGGTCGGATAAGCCGCAAAATAACGTATCCGCACTTAGATCTGACCTACGGGTTTATATATACACGGGAACTAATGATTTCCTAAAATCATCTTCTTTGAAGTTTGGAGAGCTATGTTCGCCTATTAGTCTGAAACAGTTTCAGGGATCTCATTTATTTTTCTACGATCCAATTCAAGGATCGGAGTTGTACGACGATATTTCGACCGTCATAGCATCTATCACGGCGTCAGGTGTTGTTACTTCAGCTGTACCCAGCAAGACCCCGCGTCACCAAATCGTAGAATAATGGCGAGCACTCGGCGTGTGCGCGCTTTACTGTTGTCGCCGGTACCAACGTGAGGGAGTCTGTACATGTACAGTCGGTAATTTCGGGAAATTTGGTTAGATAATTTATCGTCACCGGCGTGGTGGTCTGATTGAGACACATTTTGTTCAGCGTTGACGAAATGGCAATTCCCGGGTCCACGGACTTGCAACTATATACATAGCGCCCAAATGCTACATCACCCTCTAGAAAAGCCAAAATTCCCTTTGCCGGATCGCAGGGATTGTTCGGTGAGGAAAATACCAAGTTTTGTTGACCGCAGACTCCGCGGACGCACGAGACCCCGGAAACATTTGAACAGGCTTGTGCACAATCCGCATCCGTCCAACAATATACCTGTTCTCTGTTACAGTTCCTGTTGAGCGAGATGTTAGGGCACCAGTAATTGCACTTGCGATAGTGTTTTCTTTTCGATTGTCGTTAATGATTTCGTATTTTATTCGTAAAGTGATTATTACTAAAATAATGGCGAAAAATAACACTACACCAAACCACGCGTAATGCATTCTTTATCAATTTATGTGCTTACAACGACCGATGCTTAAGGCCGCTGTACATTTCATATTCATTTTGCAGAAATATAATAAGATTATGAGCACAACAAATATAATTAGACTCATCCTTATATGAAAGGTTACTATACTACACACAAGTGTGGCCACTACCAGCGTCGATACGATTACCTGAGAACTGACTGGAAACTTTCCGGATAACCATAGAGATAATGTTTCGCAATTAATGTAGGGATAGAACCACGCATTTTCCAAATGATAAGACGCTCTGACCAATTTCTTTTTACATTCGTCGCAGGTCGCAAAAAGGCCCGATATTCTATAATCTACCGTGTGACCCAGCTGGTGGTAGCAACCGCCCTTGTATCTGCCGGGGTGCAATTCTAAATCCATAGACGGAATTCGAAGAAAATAGTGTTGATAAACGTTATTGCTTTTTTTGAGCGTTCTAGCGCATATCTCTATCATGTCGATGTCAGCGTCATCGATATTTTTACCAGGCCTCACGGTTGTGCTTTGTGATTCTGAAGGGTTCCCGTCATGTTCTTCCATGCCTTCCGCCGAAGTTTTGGCCAATGAGTTTCCAATTATTAGTCTTGATCCTCAGGATATAATATCTCTGTCACAACTGAATATCGGA